>NW_007577926.1:361147-421765 GCF_000690725.1 Stegastes partitus
CTGCCGTGTTCATGGTTTTACAAATTCATGCTATTTTCCATCTCTTACACAGCAAAGGTTGACTTTTTAAAATGTTGTACTGCAAATTAAATCACTGTCTAAAAAACTGATATTGGATATTTTTCCTCAAATTTAACTGCCCCACCCTGGACGCAACTTGTTTGTTTGATTGTAATTTTTTTGAGTACGTTGGGTCGTGGATACATTTACACTTAATAAACACATGGACCACAAACGTAGTGCGCTCTTTTGTAAATAAGGAGTGATTTCAGATATTTGATCGAAACAACAAACGGTCCACAGATAGATGAAAGTAATTTACCCTTGTCTTCGCCGACGCTCTTTATCATGAAAATAAAGTTGAAGGTCTTCAGGTTCTCAACAAGGGAGTCACTGTTGTTCTTGTGACCTCAGCCAAATGAGCTTTAACCTGCAACATGTTGTTGGAAGGAGAAATGTTCTGTCCTGAAAATCCGAGACAAAAACAACATTAGAGAGGATATTTGATTAAAACCTGCTGAAGTGAAACACAGCCCAACTTATCTGGCTCTCTTAGATTTGTGTGTGAGAGAGCTGCAGCTTGTGAAGTCTTGAAATGTTTTTCCTTTGTCCAATATATGACTGTACTGCTGCCTTCAAGTGGACCCTGCTGAAGGTGCATATTTGTGTATTTCAACTTTATCAGAGGAAATCTTAATTCCCATAGCCATTCCTTACCTTATGTAAGTTTAGAACATTTTTTACAATCACTTCCAGTTATGTCATGTATCCACCCATTTGCAGCTGATGTTTATCTGCTCTTGTATCTAATGTGTTTTTTTTTTCTTATTCAGAGCTGTATGAGAAGGACTTTGACGGACAATCAGCAATCTACTGGGAAGTGAAGTACCCATTTCCTCTGTCAAACAGAGATGTATCCTTCAAACACTAGACAAACATTTAAAATCTCTCTGACCTTCTGGTATAGAAGCTTTATAGAGTATAATCTGGGTGCGTTCCCTAACAGCTCAAACCTTAGTATGTGTACGTGAGGGAACGTAGAGACCTGGACGTAGACGGCAGGAAGATCTGGGTGATCCTGGCCAGAAGCTCCCCAGAGACGCCATGTGCAGAAAAGAGCGGCGTGCTGAGAGTCAAAGACTACAAGCAGAGCGTCGCCATGGAGAGCGACGGATCCTGTGGAACTAAAGGTAACACGAGATGAAGGAACACAGCGACAGAACTGCCGCTTTATCAGAATAAAGTGGTGCTAGATTGAATGTAAACTGATTAACAGTTCATTTTAATTTTCTGAAAGCAGCTTGACAGAAAATTAATTGTCAACAAAGTCGATAATGGATTAATCCTTGAGATCATTTATGGAGCACAAAATGTGGAATGTTCTCTGCTTCCAGCTTTGCTTTTTTCCCCCGCATCTCAACAAACTCAATACATTCATGATATAGCAAATGCAGGCAAAATCAAAAAGTAGTCACTTGGTTTGTTTTTCATTAAAGGTATACTCTGCAGGAACAGTCAAACTTTGCCCCTCCTTCCTTCCTTAATGTAACCAGAAGCGCTGCAAGCTACTCTTGTGGTTCGGTTACATTTGTTGTTGTGGAAAAGCCGATACTCCAGCAAGCTAATTAAACTAACCACCAGCACCAACCTGTCTAACAAAAAAAACAGCACCACTATGTGCCGCTTTTCATCTCTATCCTCTCCTTGCCAGTCGGTGAAAGCCAACGCCAGATCCGTCCTCACTTTGTCCACTTTGTGTTTCGCATCGACATACAAGGTGTTATCAGAAAGTTCTGAGATTGCACCTATAAACATCATTTTTTGTCTCCTTGTGCGACAATACACCGCTCCCATGTAATGATTCTAGAAGTCCCATTCATTACCACGTCTAACATCATCTGCGATAGGTGCTGAATCTCCCAAACTGTGTCAAAACGACATCTCTTCAACTTGAATTTCATTGTGGTTAGGAGAGAAAGTCACAGTATTCATTTAATACCACGCATTGGCATACGTACATGCCACTGTGCTACAGTTGAGGTCATTTGTGCTCCGACACCTTTGGACAATACTGTAGAACTCTGCTTTGACAGTCCAACTATGGGGAGTTAATTCCCAGTGCACACCCACGTGACGGTTAAAGAAAACAGCAAGCATGCACTCCTGTCCCGCCATGCCTTCTTTAATCTTGAAGGCTGCAGTTCCTCCACTGTGTAGACTGTTGTTTTTTCTCTGGGTGGTAGCTGCAGACCCTCCTCTTGTCACCGGTGATGATCCTCGACTTTAAGTTTAGCTCATCATGGCTGCTGACTGACACAGGATGTGAAGTTTGCTCTCTGCTCTAATTTGAGCTCCACGGTGAAATTGCATATGATTGTGACATCCTCTGTGCACATGCAACAGGAGCAGTCGCTGAACTTTTTGACTGCACCACATATTTGCATTTTTGGAGTGTGTTTGCTATTTATGTAGCTGTTTGGTGACTACCTTTTATAAAATCTCAACCTCACATGCTGCTGTTAGCTGGAAGATACCCATCCACTGTGCAAAGTTTGCGACACAACAACATCCTGAACAAAGCTAAATAATGATTGATTACTTTTGTGCAAGTATACATGCAGACTTTTAGGAAAATCTTGCGTCCTCTAAAATTAGCTTGTAATCTTTAATTCAAACAACGGAATTTTTTATTTGTGTGAACTTTTTTGACTCAACTTGAGATTGTTGTTTTTATGTTGATAACCCTTTTTTTCACCCCCCCTTTTCACATTTTATAAAGTAAACCATTGAGTTTGCTTTGAGAAAAACTACCTTTAGCTACCTTTAGACGAGTAACATGTACTGTGTTTCAGTTTTCATGAACTACTTTGACAACCCTGGTGGAATGATTCCTACCTGGCTGGTGAACTGGGCGGCGAAGGTGAGTATGGTCATTTTACATATTGTGTCTGCAGATTATTGTCACTGCAACACATATAAACAATGCAGGAATAAAACATTTTGAATTTTACCTATAAGAAAAAATTATCCTTTTTAAGCTTGATTAAATAGCTTAAGGGGACTGAACTGCACTGAACAGTTACAGATGGATCACATGCACAGACTTTCCTCACTGGGATAAACTACTGTGTCTTTACTGTGAAATACAAAGGTTTACCCTGTGCTCATAGGCTTAATCAGCATTGTGTGAACTCGTTTGACTTGAATGTAACTGCCGTGGAAATCTCAAACAAAACATTTCCCACCAGCTCATCACAATGTGCATATGTTCATTGTTGACCTGGTTTAACGGATCTTTAATGAAGGTTTTAAAAGAGTTCACTGACAGGCCCCTGAGAGCTCCATCTGTCTGTTTGCTTTATGGTTTTCCGTCATTGTTTGCAGATGTGTTGCAAGGTGACGTCAACAGTTCCTCTCTCCGTTGCCCCTCCTAGGTGGGTCTTCCTGGCACGTGTCCATGATGCTCGCTGATAGAGATGCTCTTTGTGTGTGTGTGTGTTGTTTTGAACAGAGCGGAGTTCCAGGTTTCCTAAGAAACATGCAGAAGGCCTGCAGCAATTACGCCAACTACTGCCAGAAGAAGTGAATGCAGCTGATGAAGTGCTCAAGGGCTTTGATCAATTTTATTGCTGTTTTGGGGAGATATTTTAAAGCTGTATGATCACATTTCTGTAAGGGGTGAATGCAGCATGGTGTGGGCTGCTACTTGTTGACGTAGCATGCTCTTAACTCAGGCATGATGTGCATGACCGGCCGCCCTCATTCAAAGGCTGGTGTGAATCAATTCTGTTCCATTGTGTTGTGTTACCCAATGCCGTGCGGTCTTGTTTGTGCAATCTCCATAAGCTCCGGTCTCTCTGGGATTTAGGAGCTTTCTGAGCATATTTTCTAATCAAATGTTTATAGAAAATAGTCAAACAGATTATTTCTTCGGGGCTTGGTGGTGAAACAAACTGAATCTTCTTGAATAGAATTTTACCTCCTCCTTGCATTGTTTTAAATGTGTTTACTGTACATGTCAAATGTGACAGATGCAATCTATTTTGATTTATTGTTCATTTGATCACACTGGAATCATTTCATTGCCAATTTTAATTCACTGGTAATTCACTGATTTGTCACAGTGAAGTAAAAATAACTTATGGTGGGTTCATTACTTATGCAATGGTGCATATGATCAAAGATACAAAGGTATCTTACATACTGTGATGATTTAGGCTGTAAATCAGTACCTCTGTGCTGCTGTTGGTGCAGGTGAATATGGTTTGATCTGATCATGAATAGCCTATTACTATGTAATACAGCTGTGTTATTGACACAAACTTTCATTGCAATCTGTGGTGTAAACAGTCTATTCTATCTATCAGTGTAAGTATATGTTGTCATGCTGGACAGGTATGGCTTCTATGCTGGAATGTTTGATCCTGACATTGCTAATAAAGTATATTAAGAATACTATGACCATAATCATGAGATGTTTGATTCATGTCGTTTAGTGCTTAGTGTTGATTAAAGTAGATATTGACTAACTGATTCCCTGTTCTTCCAAAACAAATATACAGGGGGGCAGCAGATAAAGAAGAAAAGGTTCTGATACTGAAATCTGTTTTCAATTTGGGTTTTTTCTTTTTCCTCTAATTTTGGATTTTTGGTGAGATATTGAATACATTTAACATCTCGTTAAATTAAACCATGCCAGATGTTCAAAGGGGAAAAAACACTATTTGGTTTTAACAACTTATAGACATCTGAAATGTGCCTCAAATTATTTAATCTGTAACAATGTGTTATATTTTAAAGGTCTGTGAAACGAACTAAAGCTGTCAGATGAATAAAGTTTAGTTTAAAGTCCAATATTTCTTATCTAGTGCTATGGAAGCATAAAGTAGCATAAAATGGAAATACTAAAAGTACAAGTATGTCAAAAGTATATGAAAGTAAATTACTTGAGTAAATGTTGGCTGTTTCATCAAGATCTTTACACATTGTCACATTGACGGATACAAATGATGCCTAATTGCACTAACAGAATATAAACAGCATTTGAATTATGCATACCAGCCTTGGTCTTTTAATCTAAAGTGCATTTGTTCATCACATTCTTCAACACAAGGTGTCTCTAACAACAAGCAACAAGTCTTTTTTTCCCCTTAATACAAATGTTGATTAATGTTGAAAGATTAGAATATGTCCTCATAAGCATCATCAGGAATTAATATATTATGAAATTAAAATTTCACCTTTTTTCTCTCAAAAGATAGCATGGGATAATTAATGAAGCAGATTCATTTGAACTGAAATGCCTCAAGGAAGTCACATTTCCTCCTAAAATGAATAAACTTTCAGTTTATTTGCTTATTTTATGGCCTCAGAATAATCCCATTCACTGAAACATTTCAAAAATAATTACACACTTTCGTAAATAACTTCAAAAATATCTTTAATATGTCTACTGCAGCCCAAACCATATGGGAGAGAAAGGTTGAACATTACACGGAAGCATCATATATAAAGTAATAAATAGGTCCTTTGTTTACGTGAAGGTCACAGCTGTTTTCGCGCAGGCGCAAACGTGGGTAGGCGAATCAGCTGCAGGTGTGCTGCTGACAAGGTGAAGATGCTGCTGCAGGTTGGAGCTAAGTTTATCACGTATCGTGTTCACTTACTATATTTTCCCTTACGAGTACATAAAGTAAACATTTAAGTAGGCCTTAAAAGTAGCTGTGCGCTTCCTCTTTATTTTTCTGCCATGAGAATGAATTATTTAGGCCACGTGTCCAGGTTTTTATATATATATATATATATATTGTCGCTGTGTGTTAAAAACCTAAACTTCAGCAAGCGAGCCCCCTAACTTCTCATTGTAACTGCGACATTTCAGCTACCCGGCAACTCCTTGAGAATTTTGTTTCTTGTGTGTCTTAGACAGTTGTGTGAAACTTATGCTTAATATATGGAAATGCACTGTCTGTTAAAGGTGGAATATGTTCGAGCATTGAAAACAACACAACTGTAGCTTTCTGTCAGTGAGGCAATTACTAGACAACAACCAGGTGCTGCTAATTAACGCCAGGCTGGATGTAATCTGAAGAGATAGCTCCACGAAACAACACATCAGGTCAGTCTGACAACGTTTAAGTCTGAACAGGGCTCTGTGGCAGGAGGCAGGTTTAACAAACTCTTGACTTTAATCGATCGTGAGATAGGATACAACAAGTTTACAGCTGATCAGAGCTCCAAGTATGAAAAAGCCGTAATCAATGAAGCTCATATGCTATAATTCACAATGGCAAAAGGGAAAATAAAACAGAGGCTCATTATTTATCCAGTAAATAAGATATGATATGCACTGATTTTGCAAATAATTATAATGCACAGGTTTGAATGTGTTGATATTGCCCCAAAATTAAGTTGTTTTTTTTGGTGTGTGGTGTACTGGGAGCTGGGAATATGAATGTTTACTTTATAATATTTTAATAAAGCTGAAATCCTTCTTGCATCCTACTGTATATTGTATTGGTTTTTAAATTTTAGTTTTTTTCAGCGAGCTGTAACCTGCAGCAAAATGCAGACAACAGCCCTTGAATATAAAGATGTACAACAAACAGATAAGAGAGTTTACTTATCTACCTAGGATGTAATTTATGTAGAATATAAACCCAGTATATACCTAGGAACATATCAAAAATAATTACAAATGTAATAAATATCTTTATAATAGCTTATAATACCACCATTGTATTCAGACACTAGATTATAAATATCCAAATTAAACTATTACCTATAAATTATTGCGTGATCTTTGCTCTTAAGACAAGGAAGGTTACAGACAACAAGCCTAATGTTGTCCAACCAAACTTACAAAGATATCTTTTATTGTCTTCTGCTAGGTGTCATTCTGAAGTAGATGCCGTTCCATGAAATGTGAGAGCTCCAGTGTGACATAAAGAAAAGTGGGGAGAGATGAGGCTTCTTCTGCCAGCAGGCGGTGTTCCTGAGGTGGTGTCTTGAGAAGCAGATAGCCAGATGATAAGAAGGTTGGTGTCTATCGTTGTTTACATGACTGTTTCAGCAAAACTTTCTCTGTGCAGGAAAAACCCTGGACTTAACACTGTGTATCTGTAGTTTTAATGATCCAGCTCATGCCAAGTGCGCATAGGCACGATAGCAGTGCAGCCATACTGCATTGTTGAGTATTATTTGACAAGTTTTAGTATTTGGCTGCTGCGAGAACAGCAGTTACTCTTCTCTGGAGGCTTTCTGTACCAAAGATTTTGGAAAGACCAGGCCTGACATATAATGTGTTACAGTCAAGGCCTTTTAGTTGTAATGAGAGATGTTAAAAAGTCGTCACTTCTGGTGTTGTGCTGGATGCTGATTCTACAGTGATTGGCTGCTGCTCTCAGACTGTATGCCACTTGTGTTTTTGTGATCCACTCTCCACTGGTAGGAGCTGCTTAATATTGGTTGGCCACTCTTTGCTGGTCATCACACTGTCACATCAGTGCTGCCCTTTTCAAGATATTTGATGCTAGTTACCTAACTTAACGACAAGTTCTGTTGTAAATGCAGACTTTTATCTCTACCTTAATTGCCGATGTAATGCAAGAACATGAGCTTGAAACAAATGAAGACTGAACTCTTGTGGTCCTTTCTGTTGCTTAGTAACATGCTTTTAAAATGTTCTATACATGCTTGTTGATGCAGCAGCTGTTATTCAACGGCTGTTAAATCGATGACAAATTGAAGGCTGACCTAAATGGTTGCACATGTATTTGGATTTGGGGAATGTCATGGTACTTTCTATTCTACAAATTCTAAAGTTCAAATCAGACTGAGGACTCCCTCTGTGTCTCATTGACATTTACCACAGCAGATCTCCACGCTGCCATTTTACTCTGATATGTGCCATTTCTCTAATATGGGGCACTATTGCTAAGGCTAGCTCAAATGTAAGCACTTGCTGCATCAAAAAGCATATACGAATCTGCTTTACAGTCAAAAGCATGGGACTACAACTAAAAGGGACAAGAATAGTTTGTTGCATTGCAAGTGCAGCTTTGTGCACTACATTTGCAATAAAGGTAGAAATAAAGATGTATGCATGTTATAAAGGTGGCATAAAATTAGCATATTACATGTTATCCAGTACTGATGTGATAGTCTGATGGCTAACCAAAGTTAAGAAAGTGCTATATGACGATAAAATACAAGTTTCATATTATCTGAGTGAAAGCACAAAAACCACTGTAGAATCGGCACAGGTCACTGCTGTCTCCAATGGCGTCTTTTTGCGTTGCATTACGTTTTGTTCTTAAGTGTTACAATAGTTTCCCCCCTGACTAATTTTAGCTATAGCCGAAATTATGGGAATTGAGAGTGTTTTTTTGTTTGTTAATTGGGGTGTCGTTTTTCTAAGCAAAATTGACTCTTTTGTTTATTTATTTTTCAAAAACGGTAAAAAAAAAAATGCATAGATTTCTGTCAAATAAGTTGACGGACTCTTTTCCTGTACGCAGTCTGATCAGTCTCACTGCTAAACATAGTCAAAGCTGAAAGGCTTACTCTGAATCTGGAAAGATCCTGCATAGTAGCAAGTATACAACTATTTTCATTGCTGACAAAACATCAGAAACGGCTGTTTTTCCATTAATCTCCCATGTTATCTCTCATGTAGAACTGCAGCTTTAGATTTATTTAGAAATAAAAGCCCTGATATACCGTCTAAACCTACTTTTGCTGCCTCAGAGTAGTTCTCAGTGGAAACAATGAATTACCTATAATCCTCCTGATTGCTCCTCCGCCACAGAGTTAAAAGTAAAAACCAGGCCAGAGACCTTTATCCCCCTGCGCCAGGACACACCCTCCCACCCCTGCCCTGTTTTTTTCTCTGCTGATGAGTCGTGAAACTGAAGTGTTGGCCCAGATGTTTCCTGAGGGAAGAAGATGGTTGTATTTTCCTATGAGCTCACTTTGCTGGTAGTGCAGTGATGGTTTTGGTGGGATTTTCTTTTTTATTCTCTTGTTCTTTGTCTGTTTACTATAATGGAGTGAACAGATTTTTGAGCTGATTCTTCTCCGGTGGTCCTATTTAGATGAAAATGAGTTTCAAAAGACACCAAGCACTGTTGTTGGACATTGAAAACATCAAACTTTGATTAAAATTTCACAGGAATAAAAAAGTTGCCTCCTTAACACACAGATTTATGATTAAGAATTAAAATCTCAACTAAATCTACAGATTTACCATTTTTGCATCAAGTGCAAAGAATAATAAGGCACTTGCTTTTATAGGGTCTGACTATAGAGAAAAGCGAATAAAAAATAGACAACAGAGGGTGAAGATCTCCACCAATAGTATTATTAATAGACATGAAGAAAAGGATGAATAGCAGCTTTGCAGCCAACCTCGTTTGCTGTGCACAACTTCAAAACAAGCACATCATTAAATCAAGTGAATAACAAGCTAATAAAAAAGCTGTATAAATCAACACAAGGACCATTTAGACAGAGACATGAGAAGCCACTGACTGCTGACCTGATTTCTTCAGGCAGCTCATTTCACAGTTTCGGGTTGACCTAAAATACTCTGCCACCTCCAGTTTTCAGCTGTGCTTCAAGAACAAAAAAAAAGGCCTAGTTGAAGATATCAGGCTACGTACTGGCTTGTATGCAACTAAGATATCAGATATAAGAGCCACGAGGACAGTCTGCATTTAGGAATTTTTGGCGCCTCTAAAAGAGGTTTTAGCCAGCAGCAAAGGAAATCATCAGGGCCAAAATGATAAGAATGTAGCATAAAAAGTTGTGTTAATTGGGTTTTATTTAATCAAAGATAACATTTTTATTCATCAAATTGTCCGAAATAACAGGAAAAGGTATTGATTTCTGCTAAATATACATATACAGACTCATTGCATTTACTGTACGTGGACCGATCTTACTGTTGTGAGTTGTCACCCCCCAAAGGCCCATCATGAGCCAAGACCAACCCTGGAGGAGCTTTAAAAGTCAGAGTAAGGTTCTAAATCAATTCTGGAACATAATGGAGGCTCGTGGATGGAGGCTAGAACAGGAGGGATGTGGTAGCTTTTTTTTCTTATTGGCTTGTTCTGTGAAAGAATATCAGAAGCTTAAAAATGGATTTTAGCATAAATACCTGGTCGTTATCTGGATTTTTTTTTCTGCCACAGAATGGGCTTTTGAGGGGTGACTACAACTGACCGTATGATCAGTCTATGGACAGTAAATGCAATAATTCAGTGTTACTTTGACAGAAACTTTTGCATGTACCTTTTATTTCTGGCCATTTCATAAACAAAGTGTCCACTAGGCATAAGTAAATGAAAGCCCAATTAGCCAAACCACAAAAAAAAAAATCTGGTATTTTATTTTTATTCAACAAGTTCCCTGCGGTTCATACCAAAGGGATCAATAAAGTTGTATCTATCTATTATTCTAAATTCCTGTGTCTTTATTGCTGCCTAAAACCTCTTTTGTTCCTTAGTACTTTGTGATCCACAATAACAAAGTGATGAAGACCAAGTATCAGGGTTTCATATTGGGAAACCATTCCTGTGATATGTTCTCTTAGTCAGCTCTGTTGCAATTTCCAAACACTTCAGTAGTTTTTTTTTTTTTTAAACAATTTACATTGCAATTTTAATACGCTAAGAAGAGGTAGTGTTGTTTTCAGTTTGTCAGTAGTAAGCAGAGCACACAACTCTCTTGGTTCATGCAGCGATGTGTGCTCTACTTCAGTACAAAGCTGCTCTGTACAAGAGTGTATTTGTGGTAAAACTTACCGTATGACAGCTCACTCCCATCTTTGGTGTTTTTGCTCCCTCTGCTGGTGAAGGGAACACACTTACTAAAGTCTTACTTGTAAGGGCTGCTGAGAGCATTATTCTGTTTCAAGACCTTCTTCAGTGCCTCAGTTTAAGAATTTTATTTTTTAAATGTTCTCTACTTTTGCTATAGTTACCTTAAATATCTGTGACCATGAGCGCACTGTATGCAATTCTTAAAGTCTCAGAATGCAAAAGCAGTAACACAGCTGCAGTGATTTACCAAAGCTCACTGTTCTGCTACTGAGGGCTTAACAGTTTGCATTTGTAATATGTGCATTTTTTTTCGCTAGTATTCAAAGATATCCCAATATATACAGAAAACTGGAGAAAAAGCGGGAAAATATCTGAGGACAGTGCATTTATTATTGTTTAATCAACTGCTGGCAGAAATAAGAAAACCTTCTTTTCAAAGGAAGAAAACATTGATTACGTTTGTTGGATAATAAAAATGATTGCAGTTTAACTACAAGGTCTGAAGTACACAGGAAGATGCTGTTTTAAATCTGGGCAAACAATGACCTTCATCTCAGTTTTTGCTGTTAATCATCTTACTGGATTTGAAACGCTGAGATCCAGTTTCATCTTTTGTCTTCTCATCAGTTTGTTTGGGAGTAGCAGTGACAAAAATCAGACGCTTAGATCCCACTTTAATGCAACATTTTATCCCCTGGAATGTCTTGGTTGAATAATATTCAGTCCTGGAGTCTCTCCACTGCCAGTCTTGCACAAATGGAAGACAAATATATTTCTTGGCTCACCATTGTGTTTGAGAGTGAGGTTCTTTTGATTGGGATATACAGGGCTAATTAGCTTAAGAACGTGATATAGTTTTTCTGCTGGACTTGTGCTGCCCGTTAATGTCAGCTCAGATTTCCCAGGTGCCTCACTGTCTGCCAGAGGTAACAAAATAATGGCTCCACTTGGAAGCCTATTTTTCAATGTCGTTTTTTTAGTGATTTTTAATAGATCACTATTAGAGATATTGGTGTACTCAAGGGAATCCTTGATCCTGAATAGACTTTTATGTGTTTTTTCTTCCTTTTCTACACTCTGCTGTTCAAATCGGCTATATTTTCGTGGAAGGCTGTCTGCTCCATTATGCATGCAGATTTGCGTGAAGGCACAATGTGAGTCAATTTATATGTATGACTGGTGATACCAATTTCAGTGCTTGAAATAGGTTTTTTCTCGGTCGTAGAATAAAAAAGAAATGCTGTCATTTACTGTGATGTAATGATGCTAATGCCTCGTGCATGTACATGAGTTAACATCTCGGATGCATTAGAATGAATTATTTGCTTATAGTCGTTCAGTTTGGAAACCGTAAAGGTACATGCGGTATTCACATGAAATTGATGGAAGCAGTTGTGCCCAGAATGAAAGAAAGAGCCTTTCTCCCTTTTGGCTGGTCAGTTTGTCAAGTAGGTGTACCTGGACTGTTGGCATTGAAAGAACTACAAAAGTTCTGCTAGCACAGCGAGCACAGTTTAAACATTGGAGAGGTGTGTGATTGTACCTAGTGTTGATTTGATATGTACGCTTTGTCCTGATACAAGAAGACACTTTCGTGGAGAGTTTGTGACTAAATGAACTCATGAAAAGTCTTTTGTTTTGTCACGCTGTAGTTTTATAGTTATTAAATTTTAGACTATCGTGTGTGTATATGGTTTTAATAAAGACAATTTTGTGTCCGACTCTGCAACACTATTGCCTCTTCTATATAAGAGGGAAAAAAATACATGAAGATTGTCTGTGAATAATGTTAATAAAGAGTTATTTTGAGAAATAGCAAATCCTGCATAGATACTATCCTTCAGGCCACATAAGTTACATAATGCAGTTTTATTGCAGTCGACATTTTTAATTTTAGCACAGCTGCATTTCTCCTGCCAGTTTTCGTTGAATAAATCAAACACTGAACATTTTTAGGTAATTCTACCTCAGTGAATGATAATTCATCAAGCTGTACTAAGCTTAAGTGGTTATTCAGATGACTGATGTCCTACAAAAGAAGGAGTTGTCTTCAGGCAGTGTAATTTAGATATGATCTACGTATGTGTACTTTTCGGAAACTACATGGAAATCATGCTTTTGTTTTGTTTTTTTCACTGGCGCAACTTGAGATTCCACAAAGTTTCGGCTTTAAAAAAGATTTGAACAAAGAGTTCCATTATTGTATCCCGAAATAACCTTGTGTCTACACTATTGTGATTACTGTTGTTATGCTGCAGCATCTCAAGAAATTTAGGTCGATTAAGGTAAAGCAAACCTTCAGAGATTTGATATGTGTCTCAGTTTTTACATTTTTTTTTTTTCTAAAAAGTTAGGGCTATCATGGTCATAACATTTTATCTGACGATTAACTGTTGAATGATTAAATTGCTTTTTCTGTTCCTTCTGCCTTTATTAGATTCAGATTAGTGCTATTGGTGTCTTTGAATTTCACAGTTTTGATGTAAATGTGACAAATTGGCTGCTTGAAGTTACTGGACTCTCCTTTTTCATTTGGCTTAAAACCAATATGTGCCCACAGAAGTGCTGCTGTGTTTGGCTTTGCAGCTAAATCCATGACGTTAATGTCAGCAGATGCTCACTAAAATACAGTCTGGTCAATATTAGAAGTAAAGCACCACATGCTAAACAGTGTCCTTAATTCACAAGAGAAGAAGGAAACTATGGAAAACGGCCGTTAGTTTCTGTTCGTTTAGTTTAGGATAGTGGCAAATGGAATACATTTTTACGATTATGAAAAGTTATCACAGTCAGCTCAGATATATGCGATCAGGTGATTGTGCAATATTTGTGACAGTATTTTCAACTTGGCTCGTGAATGGCCTCTTTACAAATGTGAAATATTAGCTGCTCATGTCGAGCAAAACTGAGAAATCTCCTGCACTGAAGCCTTTCACAATTTATAGCTCGACTGTAACGTTTGACTTGTTCCTTTTACATTTTTGGGCTTCTAATTAAGTACTGAGGGAATATACAGCACATATGTGCAAGAATAATGGTGAAATTAAAGAAAGCAGTGTTTTGTCTTGTCAGCATTGAAGTTTACAGGTCATTTTTGTAAAGATTTCTTTCCACAAAGATTCTGTAAGTTCTTGAGCAGTGGTCATGTTCATTTGTATTCTGTTGGTTGCCAAACAACCGTTTGGTGTCACAGCCAACAAGTGGTCGTTTATCATTTACTTATCATTTACATGTTTTTGTACTTATGCTATCAGACACCTAAAGGAGCAGAAAACAGCAATTTAAAGAATACCAGAGACCTGTTTCACTGAATTTACAACATGCTAGCTGTGATTGGTGCGCGGCTTGCGGCTTCAGATTAATCCAGTCCAGAGAAGTTTTTCAGACGTGGAGAGGAAAAACGCATTTTTCAAATTTTGCTGGTTTGGGTGGATGCAATAATATAACAATGGAAATGTATGTCAAAAGGTGTTTCGTGGGACCTGAAAGGGGTCACTTGTTTGACCAGCAGTTTGTAAACTACTCTGTCTTAAAGTATGCAGTTTGAGTCTTTATTTCTTATCATGAGAGGATCGTGAGGAAGCAGTCACTGTTTCTGTTTGTGGTTTCCAAAAACTAAAGTGAGAGGGAGCTGTACCCTGCAATTAAGACGACCACCTCTTTACAGTACACTTGCAGTGCTTGCATTTCTAAATTTAAAAGGCTAAACTCTGCTGCTTGTCTCTACTAGTATGGATTTGATTGCGTAACAGTCATGCTGATGGGCTGCATTGCAGACTGCACGGTTAATGCCAGTTTTTCGTTTTCCTGGGTGTTTTTTTTTTCTTCTTCTTCTCTCTTTTCGTTCATTAAAAATAATTGTGTTTTCTAGTGCGCAGACCACTGACTGGCACCTCCTCTGAGTTGTAGCTCCTCTCTGGGCCAACATAAGCCCTGCATACCAAGGAGGGACTACTTGTGTTTACCTCTCCCTACCGGCACAGACCGACGGCAGACTCAGGGTCCTCTCCTTTTTCTTCTGTGGTTTCTGGCAGCCAGCGCCAGATTCCTCCATGTCTATCACTGCAATCAGCAGGCCAGACCCGCAGTCAGCCAAGCAGCTTGAAACAAAGCAGCATGAACGGCTGAACATAAAGTAGGTGAAGCGTTTCTTTTTTGGATACTGAGAGGAAGAATCTGTTTTCTCTCAGCTTTGTCAGTTTTCCACTCTTCCTCATCGGAGGACTGGTCCTCCGATTTGTAATACGGCAAACTGCGTCATGCACAGTTTCCTCCACACAGAGAATCGAAGAGCGTCATAACTCGAATGTGTTTCAACACTATCTTGAAAACAGAATTCCTCCATGATCTGTTTGCACACTGGGTGCCTGATTGGCTGCTGACAGACTCATCACTCTGACTTCCAGGATCCCCACACCTCAAATTATGTCATTACTCCTAACCATGTATGTGCTGATTTGCTAAATGTGTTATTTAAATGGCAGCAGAAGTAAAGCATCCAGAAAATAAGGGTGTTGGTTAAAAATGCATGTAATGCAGAGACATGTTTACTGTGGAATGATAAATAGCACGATTTGCGTTGGCACCGTCCAAGTGCTTTTCTTGGAGCAGCGCTTTACCTTCAGTGATTATTTGGATTAGACTAAATCGTGCTAATACCACTCGAGAAGCAGCAGAGAAACTAAAGCTGCAATAAAACAACGGGAGGTTTTTTTTCTTTGGTTTTGACCTGTGACTGGTGTTATAATTTTAAATAGTCTTGTGACAATTTGAAAATTCTGTGAAGTTTTGTCAGTAGGTTTGTTTGTACAGTACAACTTTCATACTGTCAAAGCTCAGTAGAAGTAGTTAATTACATGTTTTTTTTGTTTTTTTAAACGGTGATTAAAGCGTCTTATTAAAATAACAAAACAGCATCATTTCAAATTGCAAACAGCTGTTCAGTGGCGCATCATCAATCTCAACTCAATTTTCCTTAAATGCCTTCTTCAGCCATAGGTAGCACTTGGCTTTTTTAATGCTGAATTTTCAACCATAATTGTCAAATTATCCAAGAATGACACTCCACTGCAGTATGTAAAGACACCAAAGAGTGTTTTCCTGAAATGTGTGTGCAGATATGAATCTCTCTGTCTCCACTGCTATTTGGGTTTCTGTAAGCCCTCACTTTCTATTGAGCAGTGAAATGGTTTTAAGAGAAATGTTTGTTATTTCACACCAAGCGCACGGAGCCAGCAGTAAACCCGTCTGTGAACTTAAGTGCTCCTCTATAAACTTCTCAACAGTGTATTCCCTAGTAAAGAAAATGCTGTGTTGGTCAGAGATGGATAGGGGGCATTCTGGGACCAATAAACCCAAAATACACAAATAGCTCAAATGAGATGTCTCATTGTAGCCTGCAGAGTGATTTACTGATTTTCAGAATCAAAGGCCACTCACCCTCATACCGTCCCATTTCACACACAAAGTGGGAGTCGCGGGATGACACACAATGGCTGCGACAATATTACTGTTATTATCATTCCACTGTTGTTCACTCCACACTATCAAATCACTGGTAATATATATAATTCATGTGCTGCTGCAAGGGTGCTGTTGAAATCTCTTTATGATTTATCTCAATATATACAGTCCATAACAATGTTTTATGCATAAAGCTGAGAGGGAATTCCAAAATTTCAACCAAACGCTTCACATTTGTGTTGGAAAGAATCAGGAAGAAAAATCAGAAAAATGAAAGATGAACCTTCCTTCCACCTCGTCTGACCTGATCTCTCAATTTGAGCAGTAATGAACTGTAATGACTGCACATCCTCGCCCTGCTTTCCAGTAATGCACTTAGATATGATTGAATCCTGCTCTTCGTCGGCTCTTTTTAGACACGTGCCTGAGAAACTACCCCATTACAAACCCAGTTAACTGCGGTAATCCGGGCTGTGGCGGGAGCACATCTTGCAGTATCATTAATGCCACTGCTCATTATGGCTTTGCCCTTGAATCCACACATACTGGGAAGAATCGAAAGTGTTTAATGGCTGCAGCCATGGCAACAGAAATTCTGCCTCTTTCACTTTTTCCTGGAAAAATGTTAATCGACTGCACTCGCACTAGAGTTTGAGTCAGTCAGAGTATCTCCATATTTTTTTTATTTTTTTAATTGATTACACTTTGGCTCAGCAATGTACCGTAACCTTCTGCATCCACAAACAAAACAGAGTTAGCAAAATGAGACTTGTGTACATAAATTATTCAGTCTACCTCAATTTGATTTAGTTATTTTGTTAGCGTGTTTTTGTAATCAGGAGATAGGCTGAAGTCCAAACTCTCAGGGTTTTCCTGAGCTTGGCACGTATCAGCACTGCCGCCGTTAACTTTGTGTTTGTAATTAGTTTAATTCTACAGTTATTAAGCCGTCTCACAAATACTGGAAGGAATTCAAGCTGCAGACTGGATTCTCACAGAGCTTGCCATTCAGTCTTGTCTGGATGAGTCTGGTGCCGTGGTTCTTACGTGGGATGATTCCACATGTTGTAGTTTGTTTTAGCTTTGCAGCGCTAAACTGTGAGTGGCACACACGCTTTAAAATAAGGATGTAGTATGCACAATCACTAGCGGGCTGAACTGAGCAAATATTGTGAGAGGAAAAATGCTTGACCCTTGAATACCCATCTTTACAAGAGGCAGGGGATGAGCTGATCTCAAATCTGAGCTTGTTTAAAGATGATGTATTTAAACTTTGGATGGAGACTTTAGTTGAGGCCCACTGTTTTGAAGTGTAATAAAATCAGGCCTTCTACGTTCACCGTTGCATGCAACATAGATCAAAACCAACCCCATATTTCTACATTCACATTTTTTGACTGTATTCATTTTGAGAAGCTGAAATCTTTCTAGCTTTCAGCCTGGACAATAATGGATAGTAGCTCTCTTGAAATATGCTGTGTGCTGTATATTTTTCATACTGGTGCCAAGTTAATAGTGATTTTTTAAATATGTTTTTGCAAATCCATCAAAAAATAAAAAAAATAAAAAAAAACTGTTGAATTTCTAAAAGGCATACAATAAATCTGCCTGCCTAAAATTCTGTCCAAAATTAACACATTTTGATTCAGCACTCTGAACCTCAAAATAAAGTCCTACACATCTGTAGAAACAGCACAAGCATGTCTAGAAGTAGAGAGAACTTTGTCTGTTGTGCGGTCCAAAAAAAGAAAGTCTTGGATCACTTATTTGACAAAAATTGAAAAACCTGGACTCAAGATGTACAACATTTTTCCAAGTGCCCACAGGCGTTACCAATGCTGGAAATAATGATGGCTCTAGCCTGCAGTTCACCCCAAAAGTTCCTGAATTTTTATTGACATGACTGTTGTTTGCAGCTGAGCCACTCATAGCTTAATGGTGCTAAAAAATGCTGATTTTTTATTTTTTTTTTTTTTTTAACACAATCCAGTTAGAGCAAGTGGCGTGTTTTGGCAAACTTTTAATTGAGACATGTAGTATAAAGGGAATTTAATAAATTATTCAGATTTTAAGCTCAGATATGGATAGATTAAGCTTAGGTGAGTTGTTCAAGCACTGTTGCAATCTTGTTTTTTGAAGATGACATGCCTACAAACCCACTGGCAGGTTTTTGGGATTCAGAGGTGTTAAATCAGGACCTGTCTGCTCAGGGCTTAATTGCACAAGATTTTTTTTAAAAACTTGAATCTACAGATTTTAAACCATGATAATGAAAGTGCGGAATTTCAGTGACCATATATGAGGCTGTGTGTCACCTCAAAACCTGTGCAGGATCTATTGTAAATTACTTGAGTAATTTTTGTTTTCCAAAAACAGTCTGGTAAAAAGGTGTAAGTCGAGCATTCAAAAACAGCAAGGGAATCAAAATAAGCTAATGAAGTGCTTTAGTGTTAAATTTCCTATTGTTATTCTTCTTTTCAAGTGACAGGATCTTCGTCACTGCCTACAACAGTATGTGACGCTGTTTTTAAGTGTAATACATCATTTGAACTCCTTAAGTAGTTTACCTGCTATAAGCCTTGGCCTGGATTCAAAGTGGATTGAAAAGAGCAGCTTTGCCCTTTGTAGTGTAAGAGTCCAGGGTGGACAGGTCTTTGTTTAGTCTGACCTCAGTGTGCTTCCTCTGCTCCTAAAGCCTTTGGAGACGCCAATCTTAGTGTCTGAATGACCAGAAGCACATCCGTCACTCTCAGTTCTTCTGAGCTCCAACTGCTACAGTATCCATTAATACCATCGTCTTAGAATAGAAAGACATGGATAGACATCCCAATGTTTTAGATCATTTTAGCCTTCTAAATCCTCAGTAATAAATTAGATGTATAAAAAAGGAAAAGGGGCTTTCGATTAATTGTCACCATTTAGATTTGATTCAGTTTCCCCATAGAACATGAAGGTTGACAATCTGATCATTCTTTAAACAAATTCTGGCTCTGATAAATGGTGCAATTTTGCTTATTTATGCTTTATTTACAAAGATAACATGCCTTTCAAAACCACCGGTGAGTTTGGAGGTGCAGAAGGTTATGTGGAGTTCAGAAACTGTTAGCAAGAAAGGTTTTGTCATATTGCACCTGTATGTTTATTTCAGTAGTAAAGACGTATCAGGGCAGTTCATCCACAATGTTCCACTGCCAAATGTGTCTTGAATTTACTACTTTAACATATTGATGGTGAACTTGTTTGTTAATGTTGAGTTTTGCCCATTTCCATTTTGTATAGGTCAGTGGGACAGTTTAACTAATCAGTTATTTATTGAGGTGTGAACCCCCTTCTGAATGAGAGCCGGTTCAATTAATCAACCATCAGAATAATGAGTAAAATCTACAGTATTTTTACAGTACAAATATACATGTACAGTTTCCAACAGAAGTGGAATATCGTTTATAGGGCAGATGATTCAGAATAGTACCACCCCTTAATAATTGTATTGTCTCTATGTTGAACAGCAGAGTCAGTACACCTTTTATTGTTAAGATTCAAATCTGTTACTTTGCTAACCACCGAGCTACCGCTGTTTTCTGTCTAATTTTTATTTGGTCATGGATCGTCCTGTATCCTGTTTTGTCTTAGTGAAGTGACTTTCAGATGGGAACACTTCACAAAGACAAAATGAGAACGATCTGGTGTTCTTATCTCATTTTATAACCGTGTTCATGCGATCAGGCTAAATGGAAATCATAGGTGTACTCTGTTTTTCTTCAGCACTCACAGGTTTACTAAGTTATGTCAGTGATCACAGGTGTATTCACTTTCATTGCATGGAGTTTCTACTTTGAGGCCTGTATCTGTATTTTGTATTTGTTTTTGATTGTCATAAGATAAAATACTCTATTTACAGATAACACAGTTATTGAGAGGTGATGCAGTTTCTTTGCCCGTTTTTTTCTCTTTACCCTCATATCACAGTATTGTGTACAGCCCCTACAAGACCACCAGCCCTCAAAATCCCACACTAGTTCAAGTCTAGCAGTAAGTGCAGACCTCACCATGTTAAGAGACGCACTGTGGAAGTTGTATCAGGCAGCACAGAAGCAGGCTCCCTGCCAAGCAGAATCTGAAAGACAATAAAAACAAGCTGACCACAGACTCCTCAGCTTTCACAGTCAACACTCTCCCGTCTGTCCTCACCAGCGCCGGCTGTTTGTTGCTGCAGAGAATTCTGTGAAATGGGTTACAATATTAAATAAATCAGCTGTATAGAGGTACAGGATGTTGAACTGCTGTCTGTCAAGCTGTGACTGTCATAACTCCAGTCCACATTACTGCTATTCTGCTCCTGCATGCTGTACCACTGTTATTTTTGAAAACTCCACTAGGAAAATAATGGAAGTTTGCACAAATCCAGACAAAGTATCAGCTTCAAATGTGACCCCTTTTAATCGTTCTGTCCCATCAGGCCATAATCAGTGCTCTGAAACTGCTTAAATGTTTGTTAAAAATAATCAAAAAGCTCCTTTATTTTTTAGATTCGATGTCTCAATCAGCTGGTGCCGGCCTTCTGTTTCTGTTAAAGGAATTTTTTAGCTCTGTTTTGCCTTAATCGACGCTATCATTTTTATTTACTATTATTTTAAGCACGTGGATCTGGGTGGTCTGGGTTGGTCGTCCTCCTTCATGGGAGCTTCTCAGTTGACTGTCTGAGGACTACTCAGGTAATTTGAGTGTCTCCTAATTAATTGTTACAGCATGGCAAATAGCAGTCCCCCGTCTTTGCTTGCAGACCTCGGTTGGCGTCGGGCTGAAATTTAAAGAAGAAGAAAGGGGGGAACAGAGTAAATTGTAACCGTGAGTCAGTCTCAGGGTCGGGTACTGGGCCTCTGTCTCCGAGCCACTATTTTCATACTCCAGTGTCTGGGAAGCTGATTTGGAGCAATAAATGTTCATAGACGGTATGATGGATTTTCACGGCACAGTTAAGGATCGGTCAGAGCAGCTGGACAGAGCAGGGCGACGTTGGGCTAAATGTAAAAACAGATGGAGCCGATGGAGGGGGAAGGATGTCATATTTATCATAAAGACGCATCATTGTTCCAGTCAATGTAAACCCTCCGCTCTCTCCATCAGTTTATATTGATGGACTAGAAAGCATTAAAAGTCCATCAACCTGTTGTGAAATGAATTCCTGGTGGAATTTAGATAAAACTTTGGTCTGCTTTCAATCAGATGATACTTTTTCTGGTTGACAGTGAAATGAGAATTTATTGTTTGGTCATTATGGCAGCTTCTCTTAGGATAGAATAAAATGCATATAATCAGATTAAATATCACATGTATACACAATATCCTAAACGATTACTCATGTCATAAGTGATACGTGTTGCAAAACCTCCAGGACTTTTTTTTTTTATTTCATTGAGCCAATATACTTTATTTTCTCGTGATATATTCGTAGTGGGGCTGCAGGGTGGCGCAGTGTTGCACTGTTGCCTCGCAGCAAGAAGGTCGCCGGTTTGCGTCCCGGTGGGGGCACCAGGGTCTTTCTGCATGGAGTTTGCTTGTTCTCCAGCGTGGGTGCTCTCTGGGTTCTTCGGCTTCCTCCCACAAGGTCCAAAAACATGTTGAGGTTAATTGGTGATACTAAATTGTCCGTAGGTGTGAATGTGAGTGTGCTTGGTTGTCTGTCTCTAAGTGTAGCCCTGTGATAGACTGGTGACCTGTCCAGGGTGTCCCCTGCCTTCACCCTGAGTCAGCTGGGATAGACTCTAGTCCCCCACGACCCTGGTGAGGATTAAGCGGTGTATAGATAATGGATGGATGGATATTCGTAGTGATTTCTCAGTGAGGTTGCTGTAATAATTTCAATAGTCAAAAGTATCACTACATATACACAGTATAGGAAATGATTTATCATGAACAAATTATACTGAACATTCAACCACAAGTATTTATATAACATATTGGTTTAAACTGGTTTGAACTTTTTCTGTTTAAAAAAAAAAAACACACTCTTAAAAATCATGTTTGGGCTCAAAAGAGGAGGGACGTCCTCAACTCAAGTTAAAGAAACATTAAGCTATGAGGCCAATTCAATGTAGTGACCGAAACTTGAATTTAACTTGAAACCAACAAACAAAGAATTTTGAGTTTCAATTACACACTATATTAAGTTGATGCAATTACCAAGATTGTTATGTCAACACATCAAAATCATTTTAACAAGTTAGTAAATTAGTGTGTTTGTATTACAACCATTTATTTAAGTGGTGGGAATACTTAATTAGGAATTACTTTATAGAGTTTTCTTCCAGTAAAAAGTGATTTTTTTTTTTTTTTTTTATACCGTGTCCAAAGTGCTGATGAAAGGCAATCTTTGGATTTGCTGTACTTGTATAATATAATATTATATAAATTATCTATAATATTGTCAAGTCTTGACCTTAAGATGCCCTAAGATGACTTAGGTTAATAAAGGTAAAATGGTGCTATATAAATTGATCTGAAATGAAAAACTTCACAGACAATATTAAACCACCTTCATGTGAAGTGAATTTCAATATTAATTTTTTTTATTTATTTATTTATTTTTAGCAAATCTTATTCGTCTCTGTTGACAGTTAAATTAGCTTCTATTCTTTTTTAGAATGACAATTTGTACATTAGAATTTCCTTGGTATGATGCCTAATACATTTGTATGATCAGAAATAGATAATAGCATATTGAGGGTGCAGCCAAAAGTCTTTTTCCATACATTTGCAGCAATTACTTTAAAATAGTAGGAGGTTGTCATTACTGTAGTGCAAAAAAATGTATATTTAGTGTGTGTAATGTGAGGAGTCTTCCTGATTTGTTGGTTATTAAATTCACAGGGGGGGAAAAAAAAGTACTTTTATCATTAGATTTTTCCTGAAATATATTCACAGTATATTGCAATATATTGTCTTTTATTGTCTTTTAAAATAATATTAAAAGGTACAATAAAAGGCTGCAGATGCTTGTATTTACACTTACGTTTAATAAAAAAAAAATCTTTGACATAACTAACAGATTTAATAGCAGAGACAATGTTCTGGCCTTTGCCTTCATATGGGCATTAAAGCACAGCTTCTGTTTTTCTTTAATAAAGCACCAGCTTGAGTCACAGAGTCAGCAGGGATCGACCATCCTGGTTGCTGAGACGAGTTAAAGATCTTAAGCTGGGTGTCTCTGCTCTGCACCCAGTGGGCTTAAACATATATCACACTGGCAGTAGGCTGTTTGCTTTCAATCCTCCTCCCTCCCTGCCTTCAGCCGATCCAGCCACTGATCTCCGCTCCGTCTCTATCTCACAGTGAATCCCTTCTAGTCAGGGCCACGGCGTTGAGTGTTCACAGCTAAACGGCACTCATGCTGGCCGAGAATTTCTTTGATCCCCGAGGAGCTTGTGTGCGACAGCTACTGGACTCCCTCCCTCCACCAGGTTAATTACGAACTTAAAACTACTAAAATTAAACAAATAATCAATAGTTTGAAGTAGACAAATATCTGTTTCGCTACTACATGTCGCACAATAGCAATGTGAACAACCACTTCATTAAAGTTTTATTGTCGTTGTAAATTCCAGGTGTCCTTCTGGGAAAAATACTCTTAACTGAGCTGTAATATTCACCAAGAAATGAGTGCTGTCTGCGGAAACTCAACAAAAATCCAAAGAAGACGACATTGTGGGACACTGATTGTTAGATTAACACGTGATCTTAATGAGGTTCTGTGCAAAAACACATCAGAAATGATAATTTAGTGCCAGGTAGAAGTCAGGATAGAACAAACATGCAACTTCTAAATCAGAGATGGTTTGTCTGCAGCCAAAAGTCAGACCTCCAGAGTTCACACGGCAGGGGATAAGACGGAAAAATATGCAGAGATTCTGAAGGAGGGCTGGTATGGGTGTGAAGACTGTGAACTGTCCTGCTGACCCCTGTGACTCCTTTGATCACTGGACCTTGGTGACAGTGCACCATTCCATGCCAAATTGCCGTGTCACAACATAGCAGACCATCTATCAATCTAGATTTCCCTCAAAGAAACGGCATTTATCAGCAGCAGGTTTGAAATGCTGAAAGGAGGCAAGACAGGATCAGGGCAACACTTTCTGTCGTACATTTGTGACTCGTTTTCTGTGAATTAATCTTAAAACAAGTGATCAATTAACTGAACATGATGAAAAGCAGTTTTGATAACAGGTTAATAGATTTTGGATTGTCAGTGAGACAAGACAAACGATGCATGTACTTTTGGACTCTAGAAAATTGTGATGAACTAACAATGATTTCATTTTTATCAGAGTCAGACTATATGAATCTTGCATTTGGAATTAACAATAGAAAACATGTTTGTAACACCACACGTTTGCCCAATTTTCTCACATAGGAAAGAGTGCAAAATCACATTTCATTTCATTTCATATAGCACAATGAGCTGGATGTCTGTGTTGCCTTGAAGTCACTGTTCTCACTGGACATCAGACGTCTTATTGCAGTTACATTTTTAATCGATACGAGTGTTGAAACGGTGCATGTACCGCTACCTGTTTCAGTACTTAAATAATAATCAAATGAATGCATTTCAAAATAAGCACTTTTATGAAGTCATATTACAAACACGTATTTCTATTTTTGTCTGCCGATACCTGATGTCATTTCCCCACATAGAACACTTTAGGTGCTGTTGTACCTTGTAGCTACACAAGGTGGAGGTGGGCTGTTCCATGTTGGCAAGCAGAGTATTGTGGGAGTTTCACAAGTAAGGGAGCGCCATGACAAAGTCTTCTCTGAGGCTTAATGACCTCCGGCCAGTGCACATGTTTTAGTTTAAGGTGGTTTTACAAGGGAAGTGTTCTTTTGACAAAGTGGAGAATGAAACAGCTGTTATTGTGGAATTATTCACTGCCCATGTGACATTTGGTGTAAAAGAAGACTCCGGCTGAACATCCTGCTGATTCTGATCAGTTAAAGATTGCTATGATTTGCCCTGATCATGGTCCCAATCTTATGAACAGTCTCAGGATATTTCTTGCAATGACAGTAACCTGTTACGTAAGAGTGAGCCGATTATCGTCTATTGTACTATTCGCATGGGATTAGTATTACCTGGGGATCTCTGGTAATTTATGAATTACCCCCCACGTCTGTATTTCTTGCAGTGCATTCACATGAGATAAGCGAAGTCTGTATTTTACTCGAATTTAATGACATTACAGCGTGGATGTGATGTCAAATCTGTGCACGTCGCAACATCCGCTGTTGTGTAGTCGTCATGGCAACAGTAAATTTGTCAAAGCAGCAACGTGACTTGAGAACAGTGGGCAGCATTGTCGGGATAACGGGCCGTCAGGGCGTTTGTATTAACCCTGTTGAAAGATAAGCCCAGAAATATGTTTCTTACCGCATGCTGCTACGCATGTCATCCATCTCAATGTCCTCCAAAATGTCCCTCTTGTTGTTGACCGTATTGTGGATAGGCCTACTCCTGCATTTGCACCTAAAATGTTGTCAATAATTTCCAGCAATTCAACTGGGAAAGAGGTAGAAAAAGGTGTGCATTAAAAAAAAAAAAACAACTAAAATACCCCCCAAGCACCGAGATCCGCATTGGACTACTATTATTACAGGATGTCGGTGTCTGGCGAAATATGGTAAGTAGTTTGTAGTGGAATTTTTACTTTACAAATTACAGACATGGCACATATGCATAGGATTAAGATCACAGACATCCTCCGCAATTATTACAAATCACCATTGGTCCCGAGGTAATATTAATCCTGTATGAATAGGGCTTAAAGCTGTCAAATGTAACTTTTTTTTTTAACTTCTTTCCTGTCACCTGTATTTTTAAAAATAGATTTCTGATTAAATAAAATAATTTAGAAATGTCTAACTTTGACTCTGATGCAGCTGCCTCTCTCTATCTGTAATCACTCCGTGGTCTTAAGCAATGGCCCACAGCACTGTCTGACTCGTTACACACACAAATACCAACCCTTCGCCACTTAGTAATAAATGTTGTAAATTATTTTTTAATTAAACATATGTCAAGTATAAGTAAAGTTGTGTATTGGAATTGTGTTATTCTAAATTTTGACACCAAGGATTTTAGTTTTTTTTTTTTTTTTTTTACCTAAAATCAGTTTGTAATATCAGTTTTCAATCTACTTAATTACTAATAATTGGTATTTGCAATGAAGAAAAAAACTAAACAAATTGGCTGACCCTGCTGCTAATGTCATGAGCAGCACCTAGCTCAAGTCTGAGTTTCCTTGGACTGTGCTGAATTTAGTTTGACTGATATGAGAGTTTGATCGTAAACATTGTCTCTGCAGTCAGTATAGACAGAATTTATGGGAACAGGAGTAGAGTTTCAAGACCTATTGTTTACATATTTAAAAAAAAACAAACAACAAACATCGAATCTGAAGACATAATTTGAAGCCTTCTGAGCACAGATGTATGAGTAATATCAAATTATATGAGTGTATAACTAGTGTAATATTGTAGTGTGGAGTATTTGTTCTTCTTGTAGAATTCAAAATGAAGTTTAGTTCAATTTACCAGACCAAACATTTTTTTCTGCTGTGTACAAGTTATACAATTCAAGACTAAACGAACAACAAACAGCACAAACTCGATTGTATTTCATCTGTATTCTTGGTTAAATGTTTGACTATATGGGGTCCATGACATCCAATGAGCAAAATGTGAGGACAATCTCCTCTTTTCTGCTGTTTGCTGTATCGTTTCCTTTCTTTGTAGGCCTGTTTGCCTCTCCTTTTATTTTTCTCATGCATCAGGTTTTGGGAAGTGATGAGCTGGACAGACCAAGAGCATGCTCTGTCTCCTGTCTGCATCTGGGCTCTTTCCAATAAAAGTCTGTTTTGCAGCCACATCAGGGCCAAAAATTTACACGAGTGTGACCTGCATAAAAACTTGTTTATCAGGTAGATGAATGCAACTGGTGTCTGCAGTGGAAATCCACGTTGGATGTCTGCAGAAGTCTTTACATTGCATTCTGCGTGAGAAAAATGCTTCAGAAAACAAACAGCACGAAGCCTGAAGCAGTGGAAAATGTCTTTGTTTCTGTGTTTATGTGATGGTCTAATTTAAACTAAAACAGATCTCATTGGTACAAATTGCCTGTTAATTTGCTTGTGTGCAACACAGATGTTTGATTTCATAGTCCAATAAATCTGCCCACAAGAACCCCTCTAAAAAAAAAAATCAGATAAAACTTCAGTTAATTTGTTTCTTCACATTGTACAAGCAGTATGTACACATAGATGGGACTTCTTGATTATGTATACAAACTGTCCAGGAATTCTGCAAACCAGCAGTGTGTATAAATCAAGCCTAATCAGCCACCTGAGCAGGTATGAGCTCTCACTTGCACTTTAATGCTCGACAAAAGATGAAGTAGAACAACCGACACATTTGCAGTGTTTGACTGCAGGCCCCTGGGGAAGAATGTGTCTCCCACTAAAGCGTCACCTCTTAAAGAAAGCATATTACGTTACATACAAACATGTCATTTGTGGGACACTGTGGTGGAAATGTCTCCCTGGGGAGCAATCAGACTGACTCCAGCTTTTTAAAAAGTCTCCTCTCTCTGCCACTCCTCATTTTTCAGACTCCTGGAATTGGTCGAAATTCTAGCTTGCAGTATTTGCCTTACCCACACAGCTCAGTTACATTGATTAGAAATCAATTAACATTTTCCTGTTTTCAAAGTCGCTTTGTAATTTAACTCCACTGGAGATAAATCAGAGTTTGGAACACCAGAGCTACTTTTTCAGCTCGCTCTAATGGTTAAGACAGGAAACACAAATATGACTATGGAATTGCTGTTGATTGTCATAGCAAGAAGTTGTTTTTCACAAAATAGCTAAATGTTTGAACCTGCAGTACTATTTCACCTAGTAGTATTATGCTGAATTCATTAAAAGTGGCTGATACTCTGTGATTCTGTTGACCAGTTTCATGGAAAAACTGAAAGCAACAATGTGTTAGCAGCTGTCAACGTTTTTTGACCTTCCACCCTGTTTGTATCGTGTTCCCTCATGAATTTTTAGGCACATTTTTCAAGTATTGCTTTAGAAAAATTAATTGAAAACACAACATGAAAAAAAACATGTTTTTTTTTCATGCTCTTTAGAGAAGTTTTGTTGACTTTTTTGAGGAAGAGTTTTTGCGCTTTATGGGAAACAGAGACATGTTTTTTGTATAAGTGCTTTTATTTCTTTGTCTCCAGACAAACAGCAGCTATCAGTTATAAAACAATACCTGATGACTTCTCTCCATTGTTGGTGACCAACTTTAGTTTTTCTTCTTCTTTTTCTAGTTTTTTTGACAGTTCACAAACAGCTGGTTTTGATTTTAGCTTCTTCTACTTTGTTTATTATGACCATGCAAAATATTGCCTATACTGCCACCTTCTAAAGACACCATGCAGCCAGTTACTCTGAAGCTCATTTTATCGTAATTTATTGTGTAGAATTTAAAAAGTTTGCTTTAAAATCAGCTGACAGTGACATGGAAACCAAGGCCATTGCTTCTGTCAGAAGGTGTAAATCTTTTTTTAAAAAGACATACATCTTTGCTTTTTTTTATTTTAAATACAGGAATTTCCTAAAATGGCTGGTAGCTGTAGTTTTTAGAAAAGTTTTCTGAAATGTGAAGAAATAGTGCCTTTGTTAGAGACTACTTTTAGTGCTGGATTAATCCATATTTGATGCATAAGTGTTTCCTGGTGTATCTGATTACATCACAGAGCTGATTTCTGTTTAGCACATTCCCATACCAACAAATCTGTCATTACGATAGCAGACAAAACATAACTACATCACCAGGAGGCCAAATTTTCTTACAGGCTATAAATAGCAAGGAAATATGATATTGTAAGTTTGGACTAATCTCGTTCTTTTTTTATTCCATTCTCAGTATATTTAATTTACAAACTACATGGGAGCAGAGCAAGCCTAATCTGTTAACAGTTTCTCATTGTCCTCAATCACCATCCAGGCTGGATAGTTAGCTTTCCCACTCTTTTTAAGTAAGTGTAAATTATTTTTAATTGGTACGGCTTTCCAAAACAATGGTTAGAAACTGCTACACAATAAAACAGTTTCTCAGACAGGAAGAAGCACAATTAAATTGAATTGCGAAATGCAGATAACAGAGGGGATGAGTCTTGGGGTTTCAAACTAAATTTTCAATTGTCTCAGCTGAGCAGGTCATCTATTCCAAAGTTGTGGTTCTTCTTCATTCTAAACCTGACTCAGACAACACTCAGCACTCGTTAGCTGCCCTGTGAGACGTTAGATTGCTTCTTGGAAGTGAGTTTTAGACCCAAACCTGGTCCAGCCTTTTTTTTTTTTTTTTTTTCCAGCAACAGAAAGAGCATCTGCTTAGTGGGACTAAGGGTGACTGTATAAGGTTGCACCCTAACATTTACACACTTGGCATTGGCAACAAAGCAGCCATTGCTCTGGCAACCTTCGCCAGTCATTAAGCATAATTTGTCTGGTATCCCTGTGTTGAAAATGCACAAAGGAGGGTGAGTAAAGCCAGCATGAGGTTGTCTTTTGAGCTGTCATGTGGAAGGTGGTGGGGGCCCCATGTGGGCAGACAGCGACAGAGAGGCTGGCTGAGCTCCCACAGGACTGCTTGGGGACAACAGCAACCCGAGAGGGTCGCTTCCCCCTTTTTCCCTCCAAATCCCACCTACAATCACTGCACCCCCCCTCCCTCCGTGCAGCCGTGCATCTGACGGTTAAAACAACAGCCCCTGTGGCCAACCAGACTCCATCTCCCCTACTGGATTTACGTTTGTTTCTTAGTTCCCACCACCCTCTATTACCCCTCTTCTCTGTCTCCTGCATCTGCTCCATCTTCTGGTTTCCAGGAACTGTGTTCCTTTTCTTATCTTCCTGACTTCGTCAGGCCTCTTCAGCTGCACTGGAAAACAGCTTCTACAACAGGGCATTGCCACAAAATAGTTTTGCACCACAAGCACTAAAATGAGGCACTTACAGATGCTAGATTTTACCATCGCTGCAATATATCATAAAAGAAAAATATACTGTCAGACATGTTAGTCTTTTTTTGGACTCACTTTGCATTTCAAGTGCAAACATTTACACATGAGTTTAGATACACATAGGTATTATCGTGTGGACAAACTTGAAAACAACTGTTAGACACTGATATACTAAAGACTGTCTGTTCTTCTTCCTTTCAGTTGGCATGTCATCCGTCACCAGACTTTTCCAGGCCTCTCACCCAGATGAGCAAGTGTGGAAAGTGGCTGCACAGATGCACCAACTACATTTGGTAAGGAGAGGTGATAAATGGATCAACTCTGTGGATTAGCTTCCACTTCAAACTCTCTCTGATAAATATTTTGTGTGTCAGTGTAGCTGAACACACGGCATAAAATTGTGCCTTGATTTGTAGCTGCTACCTGAAGCTTATTGCATTAAGACTGTGCACTCTCTTGGCTCCCAAAATAAAATCAGTTTTATAGATGCATTGCAGAAAGCAATGTTTTCCGCCCTCCATCTACATGGAAACGTGACACTACAGTTTTCAAATACATCCACAGCAGGGAGCATAATCGGAGATGGACGGATGAACGGTGGTTTAGAGTGGCTGGAAGCCCAAAGTAAAAAGAAAGAGACAGATGTTTTCAAATCGATCTTTAAATTTTTAATTTAATCATGGAAACTGTGGTCAGAGATGTAAGAATGCTTTAGGAGACTGCAGTACAGAATAGGAGAGAACATCAGTTTTCTTGAGTCTTCAGAATTCTCCCAGACAGTGTTGTAACCCTCTAAATTTAGGGCTAAACACAAAAATGCAATAAAACTGCAATTGGGAGATAGCTGTATATACTGTTGAGGGACAACGTGACAAAACACCCAACCTTTGCCCTTACACTGTAAACTGATCATCATAAAACACAACTAGGATAAACAGACAATAAAAAAAACATTCATTATTCTTTCCTGTCCTACTACTTTAGGTTATTTGTACAATTGACGAACATTTGTCAACCTTAATGAGGAAGATTAAGTAGTCTGCAAATAAATGTAACTATATTTAGCAAAAAGAAATCTCACCATGTAGTTTGTCAACAGTACAAATAGTGTAAAGAAACTCCTGTTTTAAACCAACATATCCTGCTTAATAAAAGAACACACAGACTTCACCTTTTATGATGAAAGGGGAAAAAAAAGAGGGAAAAAAACAACTCTGCCTTGCAGAAATGGTATGAAACCCTGTCTGTCTCCATGTCTGTTTGAATTCAAGGCAACTTTTGTTGAACAAGCATGAGAGTCTGACTGAGGTGTGAATTGGAGGAGGTGTGAGGAGCTTATGGAGGCCATAAAGTGATTATAGGTTCCTTCCTATCAAGCCCACAGATCTGTTTCACAGTTCAATTCAACAGCAGCTTAAACAAACATGTTGATTTTTGTCTGCACAGAGGCTCTAACACACAGACCTGTGAGCCACATGAGGCCTTCTGAGTTCATTTCTCATTTATTGATTTAATCTAACTTAATTATATTCTTCTCCTAGTTCATTGATTCAGTCATTGAGTTTCAGAAAGCGTATTTGTTTGATCTAGAGCTGCTCCTAATGAATGTTTTCTGCACTTGAAGAGTCTGGTTTTATTTATTGATCAATCATTTAGTCTGTACGTCAGCAAATAGTAAAAATGCCCATCACCGTTTCAGTTTCATATTAACAGACCAAAACCTAAAAGCATTTAGCCTTTTATTGTCATCACACTGAGAAAAACAGGAAATCAGAGAAGCATTTAAAAGAAACACACATCTTATAAAAGAGTTGGCAGTTGATTTTTGTAGATTGACTCTTTGATTAATTAACGTCCATGTTCCACTCTCTTTATCCTGTTTCTGTTTTTAGCTTAGAATATTTTTTATGTGGCATTGAAGTAGTTTAAAAGTAGCAAGGGATTGAGCTTCAATCCAAAAATGCCATTATGTTGCCACATTTGGTTAGATGCTGGAATGAAATCATTATATCTTTCACTCTGACTTGACATGAAGTGACACAGAGCAGCTACTGAGATGAATTTAAGGAATGAAGTCATGTGTCTGACGCCCATCGCTCTGCCCAGAGCTGGACCGCCGGCCGGTGAAAGTGACTGCCTGTCTACTTGCCTGCTTTGCCTCCTGGTTGTTTGACACGTTGAAACCACATGCAGGAACGCTGACAGTCTCATGCCGCTGATAGTCTCACCCCGGTCTGCTGCTGTGAGAGCTGTAGAGGTGAGTTGGGAAGCTCCTGGGTGGCAGGGCAACGCACGGGGCCTCCCTGGCTGGCGCCTGTAATTTTACCTTGCCATTCATCAGCCAGAGATATTAATAATAACAGCACATCTGGATTCACTTTACTGTCTCGCGTTAACCCTTTCCACAGCAGCGCTGACTGCTACTGCAGCGGCTGGCTAGGGCCCCAAACCCCCCTTTCAGCTCGAGTCCCATTCCTCTTGCTGTCAGTCTTCATTTCTCTGTCTCTTCTACTGCTCCAGTGTTTCCCTTTTCAGCTTCACAGAAAGCCAGCCAGCTTACCTGAAAAACTTTATGTGCGCTAGCACCAATTACTTTTTTTGTGTTGACAAGTCAGAGTAGCTGTCACTTGTGGCCATTTAATGTTAAAAACGTTGCGTAGATACATTTACGCCATAGCTTTTTGTAATGTATGCAGATGTTTTTCATCATTTTACGAATATGCTTGTGATATGTATGTATTTCTATGAAACTTTGAAATATAACTTCCCAAGTTTCCAGAGAGAGATATGTATTTTCTATATCACAAGGGCAGCCGTTATGGCTGCTTTAAAGACTCTTTTGCAGTTCTTGTCTTGACTACACTATATGGTAGCTGACAGCAGCTGCATAACTAAACTTGTGACAGGCTCCAGCAACACACACGTTGAACTCAGACTTTTGAACAGCATCTGAAATTTGCTCCTTGGACACTTGTCTGACTAATGATGGGGGCAGTGTTGAACAGTTTTTGGAAATTTCCAAAAATGTCAATACAGCACACATACTTACCCTAAACAATACTGGCTAAGTGTGCAGAGTCTAGAACGTAAGCAAGATATAAACTTTCTCAAACATGTTCAGCATCTTTAGACACCGGTTTTTGTCAATTTTTTGACATGTAAAACTGAACACAAAACCACAAAGTGGACAGTTTTACTTGTTCGTTGAATGAGATTGAAATGAAGCACGCAAAAAACAGACAGCATTTGGAGAGAGATCAGGAACGCAGCGAGGTGACAGTTTGAGTGTTTGTCCTGCCTTTGTATGTAGCCCGTAAGTGCAGGTATGAATAATTTTTGCTTTAGCTGTGATCAGTTAAAACCATATCAGTTATTTTTTGATAAAGCTGAACACTAACTAGACTTCAGTGTCCACTTGTAAACTGCTTGCAGAAGTTCTGATCTCCAGCTTATTAAAGTGGAATATGTGATTCTGGAGAGGCATAGTTGATATTTAGCTGCTTAGCATATTTAGACAGTTTGAATGTGCCAGATTTACCCCTGTCTCCTCTTCCTCTCCTGTTCCCCTTTTCTTATGCACAAGCATGACTGTGCATGAATTTGAACATGCACAGGATCATGCTCATGGCGAGATATTTGCTGACTTTGAAAAAAAACTGTACCGGATTAGAATCACTGACTTTACCTTTAAAGATCCCCCTTTGTGCCCCTGTCCAGCAAATTAATGAGTGCCTCACATTTCCCCAGATTGTGTCTTTAAATTCTTCAGCTCAAAATGCTGCAAACATGGTTCACCTCACTGTGACTGTTAAAAATGGGCTGTTTTAGTGTCTGTAGCTGTGAATGCAGCTGAGCTTCTGCTGTCCACATTTATTTCTTCTAGTCAGTTCAGTTCTAGTTTGTGTGCATACGCTCAAAGCTAATGTTAAAATTCGCCACATTGACCATACATTGCACTAACGCTAAGTATTTCCAATTGTTGTGGTGACATTGCCATCCATAATAAAAGCAATCCACTGGATCTTCTGTTCCTTATATGCTGGAAATGCATGAAGACTATTGTCTTCACTTTTGCAGCCAACAGCAGAACATTTGGTGTATTTGGCTTGTGGCTGAATCATTTTAGAGTTGGCAGAAGCAGCTCTGTTAACTAAATAAACCTGGTGGACTGAGAGACAGCTGCTCATTTTGAGTGACTGACCTGAAAGCAGCAGGCTGTGAGGTTACAGGATTATACAACGTTTGAGCGAGATGATTATTGGTTCCTCTTTTGGTACGTAAACTCTTACTGGCTTGTAAAGCTTGGAGACTATTTGTTGGGAGGTCTTGAAGAATGGCAGATGTAAACACCTTCATATCTTAACAGCTTTTAGTTTATGCCTTCAAGTTTATAACAACCACAAAACCCAATAAAAGTAGATTTTCACCATAGGGCCATTCATCCTTTTTATTGTTATCGCTGTATCAAATGATTCACTTGTGTTTGCTTCATGTATACATGAAGTTAATCATTTTAGGGTAAAAAAAACTCAGGTGTTGGCCCGTCTGCATACCACTGCTACCATAACACTGTACACACGAGTGTCCGTAGACACCTCTGCATGGAGGCAGAGTAAATCACCCTGCTGAGCTGTCTATAGGTGGAGCCAGGGTCCTGCTCCTGGCCGCCAGGCTTGGCTCCACGCCCGTCGCCTGAGCCTCCCGCTGGTGGCAACAGGTGACAGAGGTCTGCTGTGTGTAGAGCTGACAGGCCCCTCACAACGCATAGAAACACTTGCTTCATTACCAGACCCTCCCCCCCTCCTCACTGTAGAGAGGGAGAGAGACTGCGAGACAGACAAGAGTAGAGTGAGGCTTTACTGCTGTTTCTGTGGCACTAAATATGAGTTTGAGAGGAGGCAAAAAGCTCAGTGTGCATCACTCATCTGCTCATGAGTCAACACTCATGATGTCACGCGCTGCCTTGCCAGCCTCACACACAACTATACTGTATTACCAATTTTCGTATAAAAGACCTTATTTATTAAAAAAAGGGGAGAGTCGGCTCTTTTTCCATGCAGTGGACTGAGCCGTACCTCCCAGAGAGTCCTGACTGTTAAACCATCGTGCCACAAACAACCTGCTAAAAACACTTATTTCTCCCATACAGAAATAAACACTGGCCAATTAGTGTTCTTATTTTTGGAACTGTATTAGCTGCCAGAGGAGTTGAAAATATAACCAAACAGACATGGCCTGACACGGAGGACTGCATTTCAGCCCTCGACGTCTCCATGTGGACATCCAGGAGCTGCTATAGCTATCAAGACTGTGCATCGGACTTTAAGGATAGTTTATGTCTCTGAAATGAATCCCTGCGGTGGGAACAATAGTGCCACTATTATCCAGAACAGAGAGGGATGAATTCACATGAGGACAGGTCATCTTGATTTATGAAGTGTGAATTAGGAGCTGAGAGTTTGAGACCAAGGTGGGGTCGGTGGGGGGGTTGCATGGCACAAACAGCCGTCTGTGTTGTAGGGGCTGCAGACACCGCAACCCCCCCACCACCACCACCACTACCACCACCACCACCACTACTACATTCTGACTCCTGGCCTGTTCACTCATTCACAGGAGCCTCTGGCACGGCAGCAGAGTTGGCTTCTCATAATCTGTAGAAATCCCGCCAGATCACCATGTGGAGATCAACGCTTCGGCCGGGCGTTGAAACGCGCTAAATGCCCCGCTAGCCACAGAGGGCGCCTGCTGTGTCTCTGTGCCGGTCGTCAGGCTTCATTTATATCACACAGCGGGTTGATGGAGTGCTGTATCATCCATCAAGAGCAGAAGTGTTTACTTTGATTCCAATAAAATAAAGGTTGATCTGAAACTGCTGACCTGGACTCTCCCTTAAACCAACATGACAAAGTAAGAGACTGCATGGTGGTTGTGTGTGTCTGCATACCTGCACAAGTTTGTACTGGTTTGACCAACACAAGCTGACACAGATCCTATTTGGATTAAAGCTGCCTGTAGTTGATACTGTTTATACCTGCAAGTAGCCATTACTTACACCCATGTCTACGGGAAAAATATTGAACTTTGAGAAAAAAGCCCTCTGAACATTTGTAAAGCTCAAAGAAAGTCACAATCCAGCAGTTGCAAGTGAATTATCACCAGCAGTAATCATGACTTATGATCCAGGGAGTCCAGGGGAGGAGATTAATTATGATGCTGTCAGGCCTGAAAAAGTTAATGGAAATGGCAACATTTTTAAAAACTTTTTTTAAATAAGTTTTTACGCTAATTTTTGACCTTTTCTAAGTGAATGCGCCTCATGGGAGATGGAACCATTAACTCACATGACTGATCAGCTGTTTGTTTTTTGTCTCTCCCTCCAGACAGTATAAAACGTGTCCAATACCAGCTGACATAAAAGAGCATTACAACTTGCCTGATTGAAAACAATTCTGAAAACGGCTCCTTTCTTCTTTGTCGATGGCCCATGTGTTGTTTGTTTTTCATCTTCGTCCAGATTTTTTTTGCGTTTTGGCTTCTACTGCTTTGTTTGTGCGTTATGCGACCTATACTGCCACCTTCTGACGACACCTAGTTTATTAACTTCAAAGCAGCTAATGGAAACAAGCCTAATTCATAATCAAGAGTTGCTTGACAATTAAATGGAAACATGGCTCATGGATCTGCACTGTGGTTTACAATTCTCGGACAGGATGCTACAACTCTGGCAAGTTATCACAGCGGCAATCGTTCTATCTTTTGCTGCAACCAGATAAACAGGAGAAAAACAGTATTTACATTACAGAATGATCTACCAGTGACCAATGCAGTGCCTTGCTGAGTGACGGCACATTTCTTTCCGGCAAAAGCTGAGCTAGACTCTACCGTCAACCTCACTTCTTGCTTGTTTCCATTGTTCTCACGGCCAACTAATGTGGGCTATCAAAAAACAAACAAACAAAAGAAACGTTTTCAATGCAGTTCGAAATACCGGATAAATTATTACAGCAGAAAGGAAAATGCACAATGAGCCAAATAGTCTGGTGGAGAAAAGCCAAAGCCTATATTCTGCATTTTGGGTTTTCCCTCATTTTCCTTCCTTTTGCTGTGTAATAACTTTCCTGTGAAAGTAAAAGGTCTGCAAACTTCAAGGTCCACACCAAAGAGACCTTGAAGCATTGAAACTTTGCTCCTTACCTGCCTGAGACGAAGTCAGGGCTTTCCTTCTTTTGCCTATTTACATCACCATGTAGCACATTTGCATACCATCTGTCTGGCAGCTTGTTGGCACGACCCCAAACAAAGAATGAACAGTTGCTTTCTCGCAGTCCGCCATTGTTTTCTCACATGAGCCACTTCTACTGGAGCAACATCTGTCTGCCTGAGATCTGGGATTAGACTATGTTACAATGGTTACCTTTTATTTATTGTTTTAGGTGACCAATCAGAACAGACTGGACTTTTCAGGAGGAGGGGCCTTAAAGAGGCAGGTGCTCAAACGAGGGGTTTCCTATGGTGGGTGAAAATACATGCGCTAGTATGAGAAAAATATTGTGTTTTTTGAGCATTAAAGCATGTAAACATATTCTGGTAGACACTAAAAACACACATATACACCTATAAATTTGCATGATATGGGCTCTTTAAAAGAAGTCAGTTCAGGGGATGTTCCAAAGCCTCCAGCTGACCCATCTGTGTGTTTTTATTTAACATCGTCTAATACTTAATGAACGGTGAGATTAGAATGCTGTCAACCATGTGATTGGTCCAGGGCTTTAAATGAAACATATTCTCTCTCTCTCTATCTTCACCTGAAGAATCTCTAACAAATAGGAGCGCTATTGTTTTGTTTTTCTTCAGGTATGTGATACTTCTTAACTCGACTCTCTGCCGTCCGTCTGCTCAAATGCAAACTCAGTCTTGTGAGTAATCACTGAGGACTTTGTGCAGTGTTTCAGTTTAACGACTTTGTTTGGATGCAGAGTTTTCTGTCTGTGAAAAGTTTATGGAGGAATGGAAGGAACACACATTCGCATTAGGCTGTGGGTGCTTTGTTCATCAACTCTGCAACCTGTGGGAAAAATTAGCTAAATGTGCTAATTATAGCGCTCGTTAAAAGCCACAGATATTTCGCAGTGTGTGAGTGTTCTCCGCAACCTTGATATAAACAATTAATTTGAATAATACGTTGGCTTATCAAGATAATCGTGTACTGATTGTAGAGTCGACAGTTGAATCAGATATCAAACTGTTAATAAACAACCTCTTATTGACTTGCCTTACTTGATTAGGGAAATAAAATGAAATGTTTATAACACATTTTATTAGAGTGGATTTAAACACTTAACAGACATAAAAATCTTCAAATATTCAGCAGTTAAATTGGAGCTAGTTCTATTTTCCAATTTCAGGCTGAATTAGTGTCAATGTTTGCTTTCCGAGACATAAAATGAGACTTTAACAGTCCTGAGAATAAGGAGGTAACTCAGACTTTACATTCCTAAGTAAGACAAGAATAGTGGGACATGCAAGAATGTAATCTTCCATCGGACTCATGGTCAGTGGTCAGAGGTAGCAATTAATTTTAATTAAGCTCACAGCAGGAGCGATTATTGCGATTGTGTGCTTTTAGGTTGCAGAGGAATGGAAAAAAGTGCTAAACAAACTAGCAATTTGCACACCTCCCAAGTGCCAGAGTAAACAGAATAGCACCCACTTCATGTCTGTGTGTATTCAGCTTGGCAATGTGGCCTCAATCAGCACGAGGTGTGAAACAACGTGCTGAGGGAGATAAAGCATGTAAAAGGTGCTTTGTGTTTTCTGAATGACACTGTAGCTGCTCTGTCATTGATAACCTGCAGCGGGCCACTCAGGGCAGGATATCAAGCCTCAAACATCTGCTTGGATGACTTTCTAAATATCTCAGGTTTTTGTGGTTTGCTCCTGCATGGATGGAAGCTGTCTGAATCGTCCAGTCCCCCCTCGGTTGTGTTTTTACCTGAGCTTGACTTTTCTTGGTACCACTGTTGAAGATGGCTGCCAAGAGAGAAGTCTGCTTTTCCTCACAAAATGAGAAATCAGCAGGGAAGGCTACAATGACCTGTGCATGGCTCAGACACGGAGATTCATTTGGAACGCATATCCTTAAGCGCAGGTTTAAAAGTCTTCAAGAACCAGACCCTGCATTAAAAAAAAAAAAAAAAGGTCATTACATCGGGCAGTTTATTAGCCAAAGGGAACTGTGTTTGGTTAACTTAAGATTTACAAAAACTCCTCAATTAGGCAGGCGTCTGTCTCAAGTAGCCTGACTTTTTAAGGAGAAATATTTCACTATCAAAACGTTCCTGTGGTAAAACAGTAGGAAGGGATTAGAAGAAACAAAAACAACTCAGCGTTAAATGAGCCTGGCAATCCTGATGGCACGTAATGAGAACCATATTTGGACTTCACCCATGCAGCCACATTAGAAATTAAATATTCCGGTGTGTGAATTATTATTTCTTAAGTGAACTGACATGTTAGTTTCATTTTGAAACTTCCTTAAGTGTGCGATTAAGTCTTGCAAACAAGTTTAACTAAGTCATTTGAATTATCCCCCCCAAAAAATAAGTGATTTGAGTTGATTTTTTTTAATAGAAATGTGCATTAAACGTCTGTGATTTCTTAGTATCTAATACTTGGTAGTAGGTTTGTATATGCAAGTAGTTTACTCTGCACCGTCCCACATGTGAATGCACTGGATTGAGCCTATCTGTCAAGCGTTTTTAGGGGCGATAGTTTATGATACGTGCTGGTCAGATGAAAAATATAAGGGTGACATTTTCCAGACTTTTCACCATCATTTGACCGTAAACTAAATGAGTCGTGTGCTCAAGTGCTTGTGTGAATTAGCTCATTCAAAATGAAACAGAGATGCATTTATCTACAGCGGATGGTTTATGGCTGATGTAGCAGCTGGCTAAGTTCTTCCATTAAATTATTTTTCAAAGAATGATTCTCTGAGCATGAGTTTAGACAGGTTCACAAATTGTGATACTTTCCATGGCTGCAGCTTAGTGAGCGTTGTTTATTTGGGAGCTAATTTGGCCAGCTTTATTGAGAGGCTCGCTGTGGCACCGTTACAGGCAGAAATATTGTCCCACTTGAGTTGGACACAAGCAGTAAATACACTGCAAAAAGTGTAGTTAACAGGCCATTTCATCTCATATTCAGGCTGTAAATCATGATTTTCTTCAAACAATCAGAGGGTTCTGCTAATTGGCTGATACGAGTTTGTTTGTTTCCTGTGCAGTATGTCTTGTAGGATAGCCTTTAATGAAGCAAGCTTTATTACTCTACTGTCAGAGAAATGACATTTATATCAAGAAATGTGTCATCTAATTGGAATTTTTGTCACTCTTAACATATAGCTTTCCCTTTTTTTTCTCTTAAGGTTGTTTATGAAACTTTTTTTTATGGATTTCCTTGAAATTCATGGTGTCTTTGGACACTTTGGGAGCTCCACTATCAGATCTTTTGTAGGAATTCAAAGTTGTGAGAATTTGAACAAACTTTTTCTGCATAGCAAGAGTTTATTGATTGTTCACAATAGCAAGATGCTGCTTGCAGAACTAAACCAAGCTCTTTGAGTGAATTAAACTGAGATTGATACATATTTGGGCAGTTTGTGCTTCATTTGCAAAAGAAAGCTCTACCTGTAATATGACTACCAAATATTTAGATTCATTATGTAAATAAATGTTGCAGCAACAGCATTTTGATTGCAGGAAAAAGCAGGAGAAGTACTTATAGTATCAAAAGTAACTGTGCACTTGATCACTATTTGTGTTAGATTTTACTGGATTATCAGCACTGATGATATAAATAATGACATAAAAGTAACACTTGAATGTTAAAATTATTTAGAAGAAAGCAACATGTATTAATATTATGCAGTTTTAATCAAAGCTGTGCAGCATATTTTATGAGCTAATATGTAAAGAAACTGAATCTATCTAAAAATAAATAAATAATAATAACTTTTATGCAAGTGCCACAGAGGTTTAAAGAAGTATTTGTGTAAATGTGCAGTTACTGTCACTAGCTGCCGCTTTTGCAGGACGTTTTGGTGTTCTGTGAGCCTGCAGAGACTCTCTGCAGCAGGATTCACTAGTTGACCAACACCCCTGAGGAATGAAAGACTGATTTGAGGAAGTCTGGAAAACCGACAGGGGGCGTCTCCTCTCCCTGCGTCCCCCCTCGCCTCCCCCCTCAGTCACCCCCCCGCCCCCCTTCCAGCGCGGTGGAAGAAGGAGGTATTGGGGATCTCCTCCTAGACAACAAACCCACATTCAAAGAGGGGCACACGAATTACATCACGGTCCGTGTGGAGGATATAACTGAGGTCGCGGGTTACGCTCAGCACTTTTTCTGCTAAGGAGACAACTGGAGCATCATGCCGAGTCCAGGCGCACGGAGCCCGAGGAGACATCTGAGCTTTGTCGCGCAGCTGATCATTAAAAACAGTTTCCACTGATGCTACTGCGGACGAATATTTTATTTCTGTTAAGGACTTTTATCATGGGAAACTGAATTTTGAAGGGACACTCGAGACGCAGGTTTGGATACGGCTCACGCGTAATTGCGCACAACAAAGTGGCCTTTTAGCAGCTCCGTGTGCGCGCTGGTCTCCACCGTTTAACATGGATCAATCTCAGCAGTGTGTGGCCATGTATCTGCTGGTGCTGTCTCTCGGACTTCTCATGCAGAGAGGGATTTGTCAGCACTACTACCTTCTCCGCCCCATCCCGAGTGACAGTCTGCCGCTAGTGGAATTAAAAGAGGACCCGGATCCTGTCTTTGACCCCAAGGAGCGGGACCTTAACGAGACCGAGCTAAAGAGCGTCTTGGGAGACTTTGACAGCCGCTTTTTGTCCGTTTTACCGCCCATGGAGGACAAATATACCGGGAACGATGAACTTGATGACTTTGAGATTCAAAAGCCAGGTGGAGTACTGCCGAAGGAGATCCGAGCGGTGGACTTCGACGTCCAGTTCGGCAAGAAGCACAAGCCCAGTAAGAAACTGAAGCGGCGGCTGCAGCAGTGGCTGTGGGCCTACTCGTTCTGTCCGGTCGTGTACACCTGGACCGACCTTGGGAACAGGTTCTGGCCGCGGTTTGTACGAGTGGGCAGCTGCCTGAGCAAGAGGTCTTGTTCTGTTCCGGAGGGGATGGTGTGCAAACCTGCGAACTCTACCCACCTGACGATACTGCGATGGAGATGCGTGCAGAGGAAAGGGGGGCTGAAATGCGCCTGGATACCGGTGCAGTACCCCATCATCACAGACTGCAAATGCTCCTGTTCAAGTTAAACAAAAGAGACTCTAAACATAAATTATAAGCTCAGTATTTTTATGATTCTTTTTTCACATGCACTACCGAGTGTAGGAATGTATTTTCTGTATATGCGGTGCCATGCAGTTATATATAACTCCCTGTACAAAGTCAGTATTATTTGTAACCAGAGTCTACTTTATTTGTGGAGAATATTGGTTATATATTTTGTATTTATGGAGATATGGCGCATAGAGCCACGTAAAGACTTGCTGTTTTCCATACGTGGATGAAGCAAATCGACCTCAGAGCTGAGTGAACGTGGATTATTGATACAGCCGTGCATCAGTGACTTGTTTTATCCTGTAAATTAAGGAAATGTGCTATTTATTCTTTATATTCGTACAATAAAACGACACTGAAATGATTTAAAATGCCTTTCCTTTCCTTCTTCTGATTACTTTCACCCAGTCTGAACGTTGGATACCTTTAAGTCACCTGCCACATTGCGCTCAGTGTGTAGTTCTCACGCTAACACCATTTTACGCATCACGTACTTTTTACAATCATGCGCTTATATGCTGCACGATGGTGTCTGGTTTACTCCGTCTTAGAAACACTGCATCGTTATAGAAACAAAAAGAGGATTTGGTGATAAACTGCAACTATTTCTTGTGGATATTGGGTTGTATTTAACAATAATTCAGTATTAGTTTTTGATCGTGTGGACGAAAGTTCTCTGCTGGTCTCCAGTTAACCAGCGCTATCTTATCACTGGTAAGGCTGTCAGTCATACATCAGACTCATTACAAGCTGATAAAGGAAGCAGCAGAGATTCGGTGACTGAAGGAATCAGCAGCTGCTCACAGGTTTCACTCTTTCTTGTGCACAAGCCCTCCTCCCCATTTGCAGCCCAGCAGGAGCTGAGTTGAGAGCTGGATTTCTGCTCCATTGAGAGGAACAGAGGTTGATGCTGCACATGTCTTTAAAACTAAATCTGCAATCTTAAAGAACTGTTTTCTAACTTTGAAAGAGTGGTTCAACATGTAGCCTAAAGCTTGATTGCAGGTGATTCTTATGTTTTCTGGATAAACTACTAACTATTAAAAATAGTAATTAGAAAAATCTAATATTTGAAAAGAGATCACAGTGAGTGATTACAACCCAATACAAATGTATGATCTCATAGTTTAAACATAACATGCATAAATATGAAATATCCTCCTTTAATAGAGTATGATTTTGATTTAGATTTACGTCTGCTTTACTTGTATTACCACTGTATGTCAGACTACATTTTAGTGGCAAATATTGTATAATTGTATAACATAAATGCCATCTTGTCAAATATGCTAAATTCTTAGATTCAAATCATGGTGGAAGATTGTTTTAGGTTCTTAATTAGAAGTAGCTGCAGCACAATGTAAAAATATGACCATAAATAACAATAATCATTGACAACACAAAATGCTGTCAGTAATAGTATTTAATCTTGTAGTAATTCATAAATGTGTGCTTTAATGTTGGAGGTGGTGCAGGTGGGGCTGAGTTAGTAGTGCAGTGCAGTATTATCAGTATATATAGGAAGTAGACGTAGTAGTCGTACAAGTCGAAATTGTGCTCATGTGCAGTACTTGAGTAAATGTAGTTGTAGTTACTTTCTGATTAGATTGTGGTAGTTGAATTAGCGCTACCTTGTCCAGCTGCAACATCAGAATCTGATTTCACAGTAAAGCATTATTTACAATATTCTGACATTCTAATGTGTACTCATGTCTTTTCTACATGCTAACGTTGCAGGACTTGTATTTTGTACTTGCACATTATAGTTTGACCCTTTTAATGCAAGGAAGAGACCTGAATATGTCCTTCACCACAGTGTAGCACACATCCTCTGGCATCAGACATCACGTCTTAGTCGTTTATTACCATCATATTGTGGCAACTTTCACTGACTCCACATATGATAATACCAATCAATCCCCTAAACTCTTACACCTTTCCCCTTGAGTTTATTTTACATTTAGATCATATAGACTGTACATTTCATGTTAGCTTTCTTCAACTCTTCATTAAAGCTGCATGATGTTGTATGTTTTAACAGCATCACATCAAAAAGAAATACTGTAGACATTTTGTGCATTACTTTATTAGCTTTTCCCCATAATTCAAACTGACATTTTTGTACTTTTTCAGAGTTTTGAGGCCACAACTAAAATCTAGAGTAAAGTTCTGGGGGTTGGTAAAGATGGAGTCACTTGCCACAATAATAATTTTCAATCTCTAATCATTTCGTGTAGTCGCTTCGCTCAGACACTGACTAAGACAACCTCCCCCCCCTCTGTTGTTCCACAGCCTCAGTCGGGTAGACAGTAGGGCACCAGAAAGCCTGTGTTTTGTTTTAGTTGTGTTTAGTCCATAATGATGCTCCTCAGCCTTAGAGCCAGCTCTGCACGTATGCATGCGGCACACAAATCCTCGTACTTGTCACCGGATAGTAATGTAAGACCGAAGATCTGCACGATGCAGCTTAAACAAACACAACGTACAGCCTTTGATGTATGTGTGTGTTGGATCCTCTGTGTTTGACATTAATCTTCTTGTCTTTTCCATAATGCTGTTTGTCCCTTTGCTCAAAGCCAGCGTTGGTCAGGATTCACAGTTGACAAGCCCTGTGGATACCCACCTATTTCAGGTTTTGTGTGTCATAGAAAAGCTCTTTGAAGGATTAGAGCCAGTTAACAATTGCTCCGGTTAATAGTTTCTTATAACACGAATATATTTTTCAACCTTATTTTGTCTGTTGTTTCATGAAGCAGGTGCCCTTCACAGTGTATTTCTATTTCCTTCAGCAAGATCTTTTCAGTCATATAGTTTATCCAGTGTTTCTTATCACATCTGTGGAACACAAGTTATTCCTTGTTCTGTCTTCTTCCACAAGTTTCTACCTCTCTCTCCTTCAGTCTTTCCTGCTGTAGCCGGGCAAAGTGGTGACGCTGGTCAGATGATTTGTGTGTGAAGTAATACGTGTTGACAGAGCGCTCGGTGCCTGCTAATACCAGCTGCAGACTGGAGGATGCAGGGTTGCTAATGCCCTTCGTCACTTCTGAGCCGGCCCTCAGCTCCCAGCGTCGTCGCTCAGCGTGGCGCTTCTCAAGCTTCGGCTCTCCGCAGATCTCTGAAGTCTGAGATACCCAACAATGTAATGCTTTTAGCCACCAGCAATCCATTAACTTAATGATCTCTTTGGGTATAGGCTTGCTTTACTGCTTCTCTGCTTCTCCCTCCCCCCTACTTTAACCTAATCAACCTTTTTTTTCTATGCAGATATTCTGAAGCCAAAACCTTGTTGCTGATTAAATTCTCCTACAGGGTTCAGATTTTTTCCTGATCAAAGCAAACTTCTCCTTGTTAGTTTTGCCAACAATATCAAACACAAGTCATTCATTTTTCATTACAGATGATAAAATTGGTTTTAATAACTTTGACTGGCTCATTAATAGGCCAAAGGTAGCCTTTGTGGCACCCTTGTGATGAATAGAATAACAAGCCGAGTATGCCAGCTCAGTTTGTAAAAGTCAGACTGCAGACTGATGTTTATTCAGTGGAAATGACAAATTTCAAATAATACTGTTAAACAGTTCGGCACATGAAAGGATGTGCTGTAATGATCAGGTTTGAAAGCTCTGAATACACAATCACCACCGTACTTGGACCACGGCTCTGTAATAAAATGATACACAAAGTTTTGTGCTTTTATGCAGTGATGAAAGCTGGAAAATATCTTTTGATCTTCATAATGCTGGTAGTTAAGAGAAGCTTTGACTGGCAACAGAAAGTGTTCTGTTATGAGACACACTGCTTATAAAATATATCCTTTAAACGTAAAAAGCAGGACTGAGAACAATTTCAAATGAGCGACTGATTAGTTCAACTGTGAACTTTTATTTTCAGGAGCTCCATTTGGAAAACATGACCTTAAACTGCAGCTATCATTTAGCCACATGATCATCACTGTGCTATGATCTGAAACATTAGCATTTGTTTTGTCCAACACCCGTTAGTAGAGGCTGTGGAAGTTGGAGGAAGCTTTAAAGCAAAATGATTTATTAAACAGACTAACCTCTGCAGTGTTTAACCAATCTTTTCCCCCAATTGTTTTTCACACTTTTTCTTTTGTACATTTCTAGAAAGTATTGAAAATGTTTAGATGATACAATAGTAATTTAATTTGGGGGGAAATATGTAATAAATTGACAACAAGAACTAGAAGAACAGAAAGTTGATTACATAACGCAGACTTGAAGAATATCTTTGGCGTCTCTTGTCCAAAAAAATCTTAACTTAATGTCCACTTAATAGCTTTTCCTAGAACTTTTGTCTGCATCTTATAATCTTCCTGAGCAGATGGAATTTGCTCGCTTGTCATGGTGACTCCTCAGTTGCCAAGCTGCCATCACATGACCCACGTATAGAAGTGACTCCATCTGTTGAGGAGCACTGAGATGCAGTCGAATGCTCTGTAAAATAATAACAAGAAGAAGAATAAGCTTGTAAGGGTACCTTGAGTTTAAATTTAAATACCGTTTGGGCCCATTCTGAAGTTATTTTATTTCAGTGAATGTATCAAAAAGATTAAATATAGTGAGGATGAGAATGTACATGTAAAACTTTAATTTAATGCTGCAAAATATCAAAGTTAATACAATTTTTATAGAGAATAATAATAGAATAATAAAGATTAAACATATGGGTAATAACTAATTAAAACTTCTGCATTACACAACAGCTTTTATTTATTTCCATCGCAAAGCCTGTGTTTACTTAAAATCACAATTGGTTAATGTTTATTTTCCTGTATTCACAGTTGTTTCCAAGTGAATAAATGATTTCTTTAGTTGGTCCACGATATTGTAGACTTTGCAATAGAGATTTTATACTGTTTTTACCCAAATTAACGTTGCTTCAAGTGAAGAAAAAGAAAATAAAGACAGCAGCTAAGCGTGACCAAATTGAGAATCACCATTAACATGTGATTTCTGCTAATGAAGATGTATGTTTTAGGTTTTAATCAGTGAATTAAAATCTGTCATGAACCTATCTGACTTAATTTAACTTTGAGTTAATTCCACGTGTTCGACAGTGAAGACAATCCCTGCTTTAAAGATGTGGGGGGATTTGTCTGCATACATCTGTCACTATGATCAAATCTAAAGAAATCTGAATAAGTTTCATTTATTCACTGTCCAGATGTCCGGCTGTGGCTGCGGCCGAGGCCTCTGGGAAACAGCCCTGAATGAAGGCAGGTGTTCACTCCCAGCAGAACAGCTGTTTCTGTTGTTCACACAGCTCAGATATGAACCTGTCGCTCGGTTTAAGTTTCATCTTGTTTCTCCATTTTTTTTTTGTTTATGGTCAAATGGAAATTTTAACTCCTGTGTGTGAGCTGCTGCATGAGTTATCTTAGTCTTGACAGCTGCTAATGCTACAATCTAAGTAAATATTAATTTGATGTTGTGTTAACTGTTGTTTTTTTTTTTTTTTTTTACTCTTTTTGCTTTTACAGTATGTGTAGGTTGACTAGATTCATCACGGTGCTACTGATGACACTTTAAATGGCAGGTGATAAAGTAACTAAACAGGGATCTCCAACTCCTCGTGAGCTACTGTCCTGCAGGTTTCAGACGTTTCCATACTGCAACACACCTGACTCGCATTAATGGATCTCCAACAGCTTGTTGTCAAGTTCTAAACAAGTCTATTAATGATCCATTAATTTGAGTCAGATATGTTGCATTATGGAAACATCGGAAACCTGCAGGACAGTAGCTCACGAGGACCGGAGCTGGAGATCCCTGAACTAAACTACTAGTTTGACTACACATTTTCTTAATTGCTCCTCTCTTTAACCTTTACTGGCAGTGTCTTTTGCTTATGACAAAATGTAGCTGAGCACTTCAATGAGAGCAGAAGATTGGTTAGTTATTTGCCAGCTGAAAGAATTTGTCATTTAGTCAATTAGTTAATTAAAATATAATTAATTCTCAACTGTTATAATCAGTCATTTAACAAGCAAGAATGTCACACGTCCTCTAGTTCATGCCTCTCAAAAGTAATAATTTCCTTTAATTGTCAACTGAATATTTTGGGGTTTTGGTTTTTTTGTTTGCTGAATGTTGAAAATACCACAATAGAAAAACTGTTATTTTACTACAGTTTGACCTGATTTCATAGATCAAAATACTGAAAGGATAAAAGTCATTAGCAGAATAGTGAACATTGCACTGTGGGCTCACTGTTCACTGCAGTATAAAATCTGTCACCTCTATGGGAACAACACAAGCCTGACTAGAAGCAAAGAGAACTCAAGGATATTTTCTGTGACAAAAATAACAAAAGTTGAATTTCTTTGATTATTTATTTTGCAAAAATGTAATTTCTCCAAGTGCTCACATGTGTTAGCAGTACTGGAAAATGGCGGCTCTACATACCGTAGATATTTACCTACTTATATGTGTAATTCGTTTTCATATTTGTTTCTTATCTGTGAACACAACCTGCAGTTTTTTTTTTTTTTTAAATTACTTGACTGTTGGTCTCAGCTGAGTAAAAGATGGGTCCACAGCTGTGCAGAGGAGTGCAGATTTTTTTCTATCTTTTGTTTTTCAACAAAATCTGTTATAAATGACGTATTTTGGTGAATTTCAAATAAGACTTGTAGAATAAATATTATGAAATTTGCAATATGAAGCTTAGATTTGGTCAAATTTGGTTCAAGGACCTTCAGAAAGTTGAAAATCTGATCGTTTTGTCTGTTTTTGTAGTTACAGGCTCTGATAATTGGTGTCATTTCAGCATCTTTAAAAATAAGGAAATGAAAACGTGCCTTTCAACCCTACTGGCAGGTTTTGAGTTTCAGAGTTAAAACTACAGGCGTTGATCTCAAGTGCTTATCCAATAAATTAATAGGAATATTTGTATATATTACACTTAATAATATTTTGAACAGTTTGTTGTGACTTATTTCCCTGATAGATACTAAAAATAGTTGTTTGTCTGCTTTTATTTTATGCCTTAATAACAGTAGATTTCTGTTTCATCTTTTGTGTTTCCACTGTGAACTGTAGTTGTCATCAAAGTCCTAAAAAATATCAGTTCAATCAACTCTGGGAGAATATACCTTTACCGAGGCTGCATTTGTATTAACCAATTTAGGAAAAGTCTTAATAGCGATACTTAAAGTAATCATAAATTATCTGCGGCTGATTATTGTCATTCAAGTAAGTGGAGCATCACATAAAAGGGCCTCAGTATGCTTCTTTGAACAGCATCTGAAACCTTCTCCTCCCACACCTTTCTGATGTCAGAACTAAGGGTTGCGCCTGAGAATTTTTTATAACTCGGGCCTCCAGAAATCTTTTCATTTCAGTGTCCTTAACATCACTTGTTCTTCAGTTCACATCTCGACTTTAAACAAGATCTTATGTAATAAACTGCTAACTAACCTCCACGATGCAGACAATGATTTCCATTTAGTCTACTTCTGTCTTTTGGTTTCACTTTGATCTTTTTTTAAATATGAATGTTACTTGTTAAATTAAGTTATGTAAATCAGTGAGCAGTGAATATGAGAAGCATTTGTCGCTGCCCCGCATGAGCAGTTTGTTGGTGTGCAGTCCCCTGAAAGGCGGACACGTCCTGTCAAAAGTTTTATTTGTTTGGTAAAGGATGCTGTTTGGCACGCCGCCCAGTTCATTGTGCTCTCCCACACATCAGATAATTGGAGGCTTTTGAAATATCCTCTCTGCTGCTGCTGCTCCCCGTCCTGGTCACGATGTTCAAACCAAGATGCGTGGCACGGTTGATGTTGATTTTTCCAGCATTTTTGTCTGCTGTAAATTTCTCCGAGCTGGGTTTGATGACTTGTGGGGGGGTGATCCTGCTGTTTGATGTCCAGAGCTCGTTAATCCAAACCTCATCTGGTATGCAAGGTCAGACCTTACTTTGATGTGCACGGGGCAGCTCTGCCAAGTCGAGAGGGCACTGTTCGTTTACGAAAAATCAGGAACCGTAGCAACCCTGACACATTTTGGCTTTTGTCCATCAACTACTGTGAAGATGAGGTCTGGTCGGTTAAAGGGGCCTCTTAGCCCTCCTGCGGCTGAAAGCGCACACATGAACATTTCCTGAGAAGCTGAATTAAATACAAATCATTTCCCAAACACGCAGGGTAACTGGAGGAATGTGTGAAACTTTCATGTTTTCCTCAGGGAGCCACCAATACAGCTTATAACCCGAAAGCAGCATGATAATGCAGAGTATATAAACAAATTATCAGAATGTATTGACTGCTTCCATGTGTTTCTTTTTTGAGATTCACCATATATTTCTTTGTGATTAAAATTTTTCAAAACTTGCAGTCATCCCTGAGCTGCATAACACTGAAAACAAGCAGTAATTAATTGGTTTATTTTTGGAGAAGAGTTTTGATTCATGAGGGCTGAAATCCTTTTTTGCATTTTTGGTTCAAGATCCTTTGAAACAGAGAGGACTCAGTAGAAACAGTGTGTTTGTTATGTAAAATAAAGCAACAACAGCCCCTACTTTGCACCCAGCGCAGGAATTCACTGCAATTAACTCTTGAGCGTCGCATGTAAATATGAAGGTTTGGGGCTCCACAGGCAGGCCGGCGCTCACTCACACACAGGGATCCTGGGCCTTTGTTCTCCCAGGGCTTTGGCTGGCCGCCACACTGCCTCAGTTGGCAGCATCTAGCTATAATTTTCTCACAATGACTGGCGTGTGAGCCGTCCATCATTCCTCTCCTGTGTCTCCATGTTTCTCCCAAAGCACCCCCTCCATGCCCTCTACACACCCCCCCAAACTCCACTGGCACCTCTCAAGCCTCAAGCATATTCAGGTTTAGCCGTTCCTGAGTGCGTGCCAAGTCCTTTCTATCATCCTGCCATGTTGCACAACTAAACAAGCCGCCTAAGGGTATTTATTAATTCACTCTCTTCACACTTGGTTGTGCTTTGATCAGATGATAAATATCTAAAGAGATCATTCCTCGAGGTTTGCGAGATTCTCAGATGTACTGCGGGATCTCTGCAAATTGTTTCCAGGTCCACCTCTTTTTGATTTTTGGCTCTCACCTACAATAACTTCAGAAAGTAATAACAAGAGTGCAGCTCTGTTCCTAAAATACCTTTCAGTATTCGCTTGATACCTACAAGAAGACATGATATTGGAGAAAAACTCAGGTGCAAAGGAAGTGCCCACAGGGTGGTTGCAGAGTGATAAAAACGAGCAGAGTTGGGGCAGTTTAATTGCATTCAGATTTTAGGATTCATGATTTTATTTAAGTTCCTCTGTGCATATGGCTCTAAGCAGCCATAATTGTTATAATAATTCTTGACTTGTACACCCAAGCTGGTGTAATGTTATCTGTGAAAGAAATTTTCTGCACGATATGATAAGTATGCAACACATTCCCTACAAGTGCACATGTAAGTTCACCATATAACCACAGTGTTGGTCTGAATCAACCCACCGATCGCTTATTCTCATCCAAGTTTCTGTCGATCTCTGCTGTTTGCATTAATAGCGAAACACCAGAAAATAGGATTCGAAAAATAGAAACACGAGAAGCAAGAAGAAGCTCTAGCAGAATATTATAAATATATATTTGCTAAGTCAAATATTATAGGTATGATTACAAACATTTAAAAAGCAAGCAGAGATTAAATAGTCAAGAAGAAGAAGCTGGAAGCTTCAGGCCTTGTTGGGTTTGTTTTCTAGCCAGAATCTTGTCTTAAGGTGTTCATCCATGTTTTGAGGTTTTTCTTCAGGATGGTTCAGGACTCTTCACAATACTTTTGGTTCTTGGCAGCAGTGTGAGTATAGCAAGTCTGCTTTGGGAAATTGGGGATACGTTTGGCAGCTTTGGGGATAAGTTTGGCAATCCACTCATCTGGATTGTGCACCTTTCTCTCTTTTCACTGGCTGTTGAGCGGTACGTGGATTCACTCCAAGTGTTGTTCAAACAGGTTCGACTCAGTTATACAAGAATTCGGAATGCTCAGTATGTGGGATATTGAGAAGCATCAGTCCAGGTAAACGTGCGTTGGCAGTCACATTTGCAGGCACATTCTGCATCTTTGCATTGGGAATAGGTCTGCTGGGAGAGTTACTCTAGTTGGATGGATGCTGTCTGCTTGAATGACTGAAGCTTTTTGTGAAAACATATCCTTTGCAAAACTCAGAACTAGTGCCTAAGACAGGAGTAGCAATTTTGTTTGCTTGGCGGCATGAGTGTTTTTCTAGGCCGCATACATAGACTGTATATAAACGTCGTGACGTGACCCATAGGTTTCCAGAAGAGCAATTTTCAAGCTCAGTGTGGAGACTCTGGCCATTGCCATCTTGGCAGTGCCAGGGTCCTCTTAAGTGCCATTTCATGGTTTCCACTTCCGTATGAAATGACCAATGCAGACTTTAAAGAAGGAAAGCAGATACGCACACAGTTCTGTTCATAGTGCGCTAGGTACATGCTAGCGTACTACAGAGACAGGTCTGCCTGCCGCTTTGTATGGACAGTGTAGATGGGAAGCACCTCCAAAATCCTGCAATGATCATTTTAATTAGAACTCTCCTGATGGCATGCTTACAGTGTGGACCGTTACTATGGTCCCAAACTCTGGGCTGCATGTGGTGTCTGCAGATGAATGTGTGCAGGCCCTGGAGGACTTGGGTGGATGACGTCATTTACTTCGGTCCCTTAATTCCTTAATTATGTGTGTCTTTAAGCCTTAATAGAGTTTAAACAGGTGAGTTGTATGAATATTCACCTCCTGTACTGTTGTCACGAATGCTGTAATTAGCTATAAAAACCAAAACTCTTGTTTGTACCAGACTGTAAACATGTTTATTTCTGCCCTGAAGTCTAACATTTTAACACGGGGTTCTATGGGGATTGACTGGTTTTAGGAGATGCCTCGAGTGACCATTTGAGGAAATGCAGTTTTTGGCACCCCTGCGCTGACTTCGTTTTCAGCCCCAGAGGTTGTAGCTCATCGCATCACCCTTTGGGCCAGTGTAGCACGTTTGTATTCCATTTTAGATCATCAGTCCAGACTAGAGGAATGATTTCTAAGGTCATGTCTGTCTCACCCTGCAGGCAAACAGTATAATGCTGAGAGCCTGTTATTAGGCAGGAGTGAAAACTGGTCAGCTCCATGCTGTTTTCAATATGGCAGGAGTTATGGTGGCAACAAGTAGTGAAGAGGAAAGTCAAAGGAGAAGTGCTTTAAATTGACCATAAACTTCCACAGAACCCAGGTTATTGCTTCTCTTCAGATTGATTACATTATCAGTTTTACCAGAAGTTAGCATAAAAGGTTATCAAGTGTGAAAGCCCTCCAGCACCAGAGACTGAGACAAAACTAACCCGGCGTCTCCATCCTGATGACAGAGCACCATCATTAACACGCCTGTGGGTTGCTGATATAATTGCTTTCTGACAAGGTGCTGCACAAACATGTCACATAAATACTGTATGTTTCATGGGCAAGGCTACTTAAGGTGTAGCCCCAGATACTTTAACAGTGAGACCAAAGTAAATGTGTCTCTTGCAAAGATAAATTTAGTCATTAGTCATGTTTCACTTATTCAAAAGGAAAATCCAACTGAGCTGTGTGCACTTTGGCTGCTTAAGGTTTAAGGCACTATATGGATTTGTTTTTTTTGTTTTTTTTGTTTTTTTTCTGTTGTAATAGCTCCAGCATGCAACTCCACCTAAAACCACAAATTATCGTTTTTACATTTCTGTTTGTGTAGGAATTAATGAACTGGATGCAGCATGGTAATTACTGAAAATTTGTTGTAGGTAACTGAGAGCCAGGTTAACTGTTTCCACCAGCGTCAAGTCTCCATGCCAAGCCTAGGGATCACGCAACCTTTGATTAAGGGAAGCTTATCCCAAACAAGTGTAACACCGTTCTTTAGAAACAGCATGTAGATGTGTAATTTGTGTTACTGCTCTTCATTCATGTAGATTTACATGCTGGCTGTCCTCAGTTGTTTGCAGCTCACAAATCCTCTGCTCCTCCATCTATTCTATTGAGCAAAGCAAACCACTGTCACCCAAACAGAAAGAGAAGAAAAAGAAAGCTTATAAAAGACAGGAACAAGGCAGGAAGTAAGCAGAGGTGGATGGAAGACTCAAGATTTATCACCCAGCTATGGAGTGGAAAGAAGTGCTGCAAGTCTGGAGAGTGGGTTTCCACTTCAGCTTAATTCAGTGTGAAGTGTTTAAGACACACAAGTTCAGAGAGATAAATGGGAAAGCCAGGCTTTTTCCGCAGCGACTGACACTTCTCTGCATTCTGATCTATTATTAACGCTCAGTGCGCGTTTGCTGTTGTTGATTCAGTATTTGAAGTATAGTCTTGTTTCACTTTGAACTCCTGATAAATGTCCTGATTTATTTTTAGCCTAGTGAAGCTTTCTATTTTTTCCTGTCATGACTGGAAGCCATAAGTTTAGAATTTTCAATGAAGGGATATTAATGACAGCTGCTGTGTATAAAGCTGCGTTGAAACGTATTTCAGGGGATATCCGCCATCTAGTGGTGCAGATGTGTGCAGATGTTTCCCACAGCTGCACTTAATGTGTAATTCATTTTGCTCCTTCTATGTTTGTTTGAGTGCAAACTGTAGCACTGCTCTGGCTCATGATTAAAGAGCACAAGTGTTCGGCATGTTAACGAGGACTAATATTAGCACTTGATGAGCTCAGCTATTATCTGATATATATAGATCTAACACTGACACTGAGGACTCTATATGAGGAATGTATTTGATTCCTCGAAACATTTGATAAACAGAAGGTTTTTTGAACAACCTACATTTACATTTTTAAATTGTTATGCATGCCTGTGCTTGTTTGAAGATCATTCCTTTGTGTTGGCTCTGAGACACACTCACTAAATGACATGTTTGATGAAAGCTGAGTGACTTGGCCCTCACATTCTGAGGTCATTGGCACTTTAATGGCTGTTTTATTACCTTAGCATGTTAACCTGAAGCGCTGCTTGGCGTCTAAGGAGAAACCAAGGAGCTGCATGAAAATGATTACATCGCAATTATATCAGCCACTTTGTGCGACTCCTTACTGCCCAGCTGTCTGCCGCCTGCTGCCAAGAAATGGATTAGTTTCACTGCTCCTCTAATAAGACTGTTAGACCAACAGCATGAGCCCAAATAAATGAATGAAAGCCGTAGATAGAGGGACAGAAATAGATTAATATTGTCAGACTGCGGCGCGTCTCTTCATCCAGTCGTAGCTGGAAAACTGGCAGAAGCAGAGGGAGATTCTCATTATCTCTGAGGAACAGTGAACACCCAGCTGACTCTTACCGCGATCAAAACCTGTCAAATGTTCTCACACAGGACACGACAACGTCAAACAGAGAGTGTTTTGTATACCCTGAGGGCAGAAGCACTATCCCGGCTGTAATAAAACTCAGGCAGACCATGTTGGTCCTGTAAACGTAATCTGCAAAGTGTTAATTACAACCTGGCGCCTCTGTGAAGCTGTGTGTGCTGGAAGTCAGCTGAGTCGTCAGCGGCGTCCTGATCTCCTTCCTAAACAACACAACTCAAGCCATGGCGACAGCCTTGGAAACGAGATTTTCTCTCTGTTGGGGATCCTGTTTGAATGGGCTGCTTTAAACAAATTAAGAGCCAGTCAGATGCTGTGTTTGTGTGACCCCTTTCTCCTCAGGATGGGGGGCTGGGGAGGGGACGCAACCAGAGATCCTGTGTTGTTTACTGTCATTCATGTGGAGGGCTGAGGGTTTGTGTGTTTACCACACACAACTTCTCACAGATGACACTGAATGAAAATGCTCTTCAGGTCGCATTATAGCCCATGCAGCAATGAGCCTCCAAGGCTGTAGAGCTGCAGTGATTAATAGATTAAAAAATGTTGTGAAATCAGTGATTTTTAGAGCAAAAAGTCAAACTTTTCAATTTCAGCTGCTCCAGTGTTAGGGTTTGCTGCCTTTCTTGGTCATATATAATAGTATAATTTAATTTGTTTGTTTTCCTGACTGCTTGCCAATAAAACAAGATGCCCCTGTGCACTGTGGACATTTTATAGTTTATCAATTAGAGTTTTTTGTTTTCAGGAAATTCAACCTTCCTCTTTTTGTAAAGCCTAATTCAGAACCCTCCTCCTCCGTCTACCTCTCCCGCTGTAGCCCCAGAGGACAGGGTTCAGTCAATGAGCCCCTCTCTCAGATTTTGTTATTTTGTTATTGTGTAATGGTTTCCAAAGGTTGATGGATGGCTCCTCTACAGGTCTCCCTGAGGAGCAAACTCTCTATCTAGACATTAATCTACTGCTGTGAGACAGACACGCTTGTTTAGCTAGCACAAAGCCCAGTAAGCTGTTGTCTCTGAGAAAAAGCTGGCCGTCTCCAGAGCCACTGGAGGCAGCAATGGCTGGAGCCAGAGTAATGACCTGTGAAATTCACCGATAGAGTTGTCCTATTGCACACAGGTCCGCCGGCACCGGGCCTTGTTCACAGCCTGCTGCTGATTTATCAGTGCGCCTCTCCTGGTGCCACTGGCTTTATCGAGCTTTATGTGGGTTAACCAAAGGACCCCAGATTGAGGGGAAAAAAATAATGCAGCTTTTGTGAAAGTTAAAGCTCGGAAAGATCTGTATAAATATGATTTTCTACCTTTTTTTTTTCCAGGTTACCATACAACTCCTAAAACTTACGCGTTATCTAAAAAGCTAGAGTTTAGGTTGGAGTTTCTAAATTATTTGGCTAAGTTGTCAATATTTGAGTGCCATTTCCACTCTTCCACTGTAGTGTATCATAGCCATAGTTTCAAATATTTACACTGCTTTGTCTTGTGAAATAGTCGATATTTTCTCCCCTCCACAATCAGATTAGGATGTGAGGCTGCGAGTTAAGGAGAGGGGCCTTTGACGGTGGTAAGGAAAGTAGCTGTGTCTTCCCCAGAGCAGATTATACAAAGATCAGAAGGGCAAACTTCCCGCTGGCCCCTTATGTGTAGTAGATACAGTTTGACTTTGTTACCTCAGTTTCACAGCAGAGGGAGATTCCTCCTTATTCCTGCCCTGTGGGTGTTAAAAGAAACTACTCTATGGGAGATAAGCAGGGTTTCATGTCAAAAACTGGCTTTTGTACAATAACTCCTCAGACTCTTGGCCATCCTGCCCTCTTTCTTGCTTTTTCTTTTACCATTTTATTGTCTCATTGCTATTTTATAATAGTGCTTTACCATATTGTCTTATCAATCGATTATTATTGTTGTTTATATAAAACTTTTGAAGTTGACGCAAAAAAACCTCCCAGCAATTTAACAGATCATACATGAAAATTTGTTCGCAAACTTAAGTCTACAGCCAAGCTAGTGACAGATGGAGGCTGTACAGTGGTGCTTTGAAGAAAATGCTAACGTGCTGATGTTTAGCAGTTATAATGTTTACCATTTTCATCAGCTTAGTTTAGTTGTTGCGATGTTAACTAGGGGGTGGCACGATATCAAATTATTAACTACAGGTTATTTCAGCCAAAAGCATTCACGATAATGATGGTGTTGCAAGAGTTATATTTTTTTTTTTTCTTTTTAAACAGCAAGAATCAGTCAAATTAATCTATAACTTTGTTTATTGTGTGTTTCGTCTCTTTTTTTGCCAAATTAATTCCACTCAAAATCAGAGCATAGAGAGATGGAGAGTGTCTGTGAACCTGACTGTAGATACTGGTGGATCAGATGTATGTAATTAGCACACTGTCAATATTTCATTTTTGGACATACCACGGTTATCGTCGATACCGGTATCTTGCAACACCCCTAATGCAAACACTTGGTACTTGCGGGGGTACTATATTTGGCATTTTCTTGTTTTTTCTTTGTTCTTCTTCAATAATTTTCCAGGCCTGGGATAAATAAAGCATTTTTTATTTTATTCTATTCTATTCTAGTTTGTTGACTCCAAACTAAGTTAAAAAAAAATAAAATAAAGTCTTTTCCCCCAGTTTCTTACGTCTGTGCTATAACATGACTAGTTAGATATTTTCTTTTTTGGCTCTTGTGAAGCTGCCAAATAGCTTTTTTTTTTCAAGAGTGGGACATGTTTCATACAGCCTCCGTCTTTGACATTACAAAAGTCTCCCATAAATTTCTCCTCAGGATTCTTTAAGTCTTTCTCTTATAGCTTCTCTGGTTCTGCGTGATAATCAGTGTTACTTTTAATCCCCAAAACATTCTTCAAGTTCCTACTGCAGAATAAACTTGTCTAAGGAGTATGACATATCACTGGGTGTGCCTCAAGGTTCAGTTTTAGGTCCTTTATCTTTATAAATCCCCCTCTGTAATGCAGCTGTGCTCATGTTATGCATGTTGCCATGTACACAACACTGCAGCCTGTTGCTACTTTATGTGTATGTTAGAAAAACAGTATAGTTCTTGATGTCCCAGAACATCTTATTCCCTCTTACAGGACTAAACCGACTATTTGTTTGCTCCATGGATTAAAAACATGCTCAGTTTGGTGGCATTTCTACATGGAAATCTTGGTGTTGTTTTTTCAGTTAAAGTTTACACAGCATGCTTCTCTCTGACCTTCTTAAATCAGTCAGCAGCTAAATCAATTTATTGGGTTTGCGCTTGTAGCTTCACACATTTACGTGTGAAGGAATTCTTTTTTGTGCAATATGGCCCCCACATTCCTTTCTCACGTTTTTACAGGTAGCCGAGTGGCAATTGAAAAAAAGTGTTTATGGAGCCAGTATGACATCAGATACCATGACTAATCAATAGGACTTCTCTCTGCCTGCTTGCCCTTCAGGTGTCCGTGAATTCGGAGGGAAGGAGGCGGAGTTCATCTGGTGTAATAAAAGTAAGCTGGGAGGAAAATGTGACAGATGTGGAGGCCTGTGCCAACGAGAAAAGCGAGAGTGGGACTGTCAGACATGTCGACTCCGGCATAGTGATGGATGGAGAGTGAGGTAAGACAGATGACATCGTCTGTCTGAGGCCGTGTTGTCATAGTGGAGGATTGCCGCTTGTCTTAACCTCTCAATATCAGAGAGCAAACTGAAGTTTGTTTACACTGCTCCAGTGGAGTGATTTAGAATGAGGGGTGAGGGAGACATGGGTGTAGGTATGCTCGCTGGAGGGTCGGATCAGGTTTCTAAACATTCCCTTTGAAATCGAATAGCAGCCATCCCGGGCGTTTTAAACTCAGCGAGCCCATTTGGTTACAATCCTCAAGGTAGATAGGAGCCCAAACACAAATACAAACAGAGAATTAAATATCAATATCAGTATTTAGCTGTAATTCCCCATGTTAGTCAACATCTAGCCTGGATTCAGGCCAGTGATAAAGCAGAAAATACAATAGTGGGATAATTCTTACCTTTACTTAAATCATGAAACACTATAAAGAATTGATATCTGATGCTTTTAAGTGAAGCAAAATATTTTTTTCCAAATGAAGAAGGTAAGTAAATGAGTTACCATACATGTCTTGGTTTGCATCCCCCATAGCAATTGCTTATTTTTAACAATGCATCGTAGAAAAATCTCATTTCTAGCTTTTAAACCAGAGCAAAGGAAAGGGCTGATTGATTTACAGCATCTTGTGTTGCTAAAACAATGGGGGAAAAAACAAAAACATCCCCAGAGATGAACTTGCTGAACACTCTTCAAAATAACATGGTTTGGGGTGTGTGTTATTGTGATGGAAGATGGATTAGAGTCTGGCTTATTTTGCCAGGAGTCAGGTGTGGGGTAGGGGGGTGGTGTCGGGGATTGGTGCATCGGCGCTGGGGGTGAGGTGGGGGTTTAGGCTCATTTCCAAACCCTGCCTGAAGTCAGCGCTGGGCTGGGCTGGGCTGTTGGGTGTGTG